>NW_026067936.1:5487116-5575178 GCF_014885135.2 Alexandromys fortis
TTTTGATTCTACTGGACCTATTGGTTTCGTGGGAGCCTAGGCAGTTTCGTGGATGCTCACCTTACTAGACCTGGATGGAGGTGGGTGGTCCTTGGACTTCCCACAGGGCAGAGAACCCTGATTGCTTTTTGGGCTGACTAGGGAGGGGGACTTGATTGGGGGAGGGGGAGGGAAAGGGGAGGCGGAGGTGGGGAAGAGAAAAAAAATAAAAAAATAAAAAAAAAGAGTGCTTGAAATAGTCTAGACTATGACTAGTGTTCATAATCATTACTTACTATTGCAATTATGGTTTATGCAAATCTATCCTAGAGTCTCTATCGGGGATAGTTGATTATAAAAGACTCTAGAGAATATAAATACTATCAGCAAAATAACTATATGAAAAATGTATTTAGTTTGTTTTGAAAGTTGAAATTGGGAAGCTTTAACTTTCAAAATAGTTAATAAATAGTTAAACTATCATAATCAACAAAGACGAGTTTCACACGTGATCTTCAGAATGCTTTTGACCAGAACTTGGAAAACACTCTGCATTTCTAGGACAGATAATACTCATCTCTTGCTTTCTTCAAGTTCTCTTGACCCCTTATTCCTGATCTCATCAGCTGTAACCAAAGGTCCCCCTTATCCATTTATTCAGGGGTGTGCTGCATGACAAAGGGCTGGTAGCATATACAGAGTGATAATTTGCCTGCTAATGTTAGCCTGAAGATTTTTGAAAGCCTTCCAAATTGCTTGGCAAGTTACTGGTATATCTACTGTATCAATCTTCCCAAAGATGAAAATGTGAATAAAGAAAAAAAAATCAAGAGGCAAGAAGAAGATATCTCTTCAGGGAAATCCCAAAACACTGATGTCAACATCTGATCTTAGCCTTACTAATTTTGGGTAATTTTTGTCAAATACATGATGAGAAATCAAAATATTTAGCATGTGATTTTTATTTTCCAAGTTCTTTCCTGGTTTCTGTTTTGAAATAACACTGCTAAGAGCCTTTACTAAATATAGATGGAGCAACAGGCCAGATAAACACTACATGTGTATAGTAGTATAATGTGCAGCTTAACATAATAATTTCCATATTGTATAGTTGACTTTAGCTACTCCATATGTTTATAAACAATAATAAATAATCAATTCCATAGTATAAACTAGAAAATTCAGCCCTGCAAAGAGTACAATGTTCAGAATTTGCAAGTATATATATAGAATTAAATCTATGGGTATATATTAGCATTCATGAATTTTACATATTCCTTGTTTACAACCATTCACAATGTAGTACATTTAAGAGCAACTATATATTACTGTAAACACTTTAATAGCTGGCTGATTGAATTATTATCACCTATTTTAAGCACTCAACATGGAAAAAGCAGAATATGTTATATTTCCATTCATCCTGAGTATTCCAACGAGTGCCATTAACTCATTCTCTCATCAGGCAATGTAGTGGGATGCCACTTCTCCACCCCGTTAAAGTCTACAGGTCTGGGAAATGTATTTATTATACATGATCCAAATGGAAATACTGTATCCCACTTTCTGTGACGCATTTCATTTCCAGTGGCTCACCCTCCGGTCTGTCCAGATTTTGATCCCACTTATTGATGTAAAAATATATGGGTACCAGAAAAGCCTAGAATGCTGCTGAGGTTTCCTATGGAAGAATGCACTTGTGCTGGTTTGTATAAGAGTGGCCCCCATAGGCTCATATATTTCAATGTTTAGGGAGTAGCATTCTCTTGGAATAAATTAGGAGGTTTGGCCTTGTTGGAGTGAGCGTGGCCTTCTTGGAAGAAGTGTATCACTAGACGTGGGCTTTGGGGTTTCAGAACTGTATGCCAGTTCTAGTATCTTGCTCTTTCTGCTGCCTACAGACCCAGATGTGGAACTCTCAACTGCTTTCCCAGTACCATGCCTGCCTGCCTGCCTGCTACGATGGGAATGGACTGAACCTCTGAAACTGTAAGCCAGTTCCAATTATATTGCGTTCTTTTATAAGAGTTGACATGGTCATGATGTCTCTTCACAGCAAGAGAAGACTAACTAAGATATCACCCGAGGCCATTGAAACAGAGAATAGCCCAAACTCACACTTGCCAGATAAAACTGGGATTTAGGGGGCACAACTTTAGAGGAGATTCCATAAGCAACACATTGCAGAAGACACCGACTTCTGGACTCACATTGGCTAGGTAACTTTTAAACGTTAAACTTGTGGGGGAGAAAGAATAGGAAAAATGAAGAGTTTCACATGTAAAGGACTTAACAACCCAGCAAGGAAAAGCTGGTTGAATCAAGTTCAGACACCGTCGTTGCCATAATCTGTAGGGAAGAAATAAAAGAGCAGCTGAGAAAGGGACTTGCCATTATCATAAAATAATACTTTGATCTAAGGTTCCAGTGGAATGTGAGAGTTCTCAATTCAAGTTCAAGTTTCATGTGCCATTCTTCTTGGTGAAAGGGGAATGAAGACTCATGGAATATCGCCGGCACCCAGTTCCAAGTTTGCCTTTCACCAAGAGGTGCACGCATCCCTTGTGGCTGGGAGATGATATATTATTGAATGAAGGCAAGCAAATGGTGATAAAGACAGCTCCAAGCAGAGTGGGTTAAAAGTGAGCCATCTGATTGATAGTTAACTAAGAGAAATGTAGCTAAGTGGCATGAATTCTATTTCTAAGTCCAAGACATCTGACCATGCTACTTGACTTCATTAGATTTGGTGACCTTACTGCAAAAAGTGATTGGGTTCTAAATTTGATTCTCACTTTCTTTGATAGAAGGTTAAACCCCTTCTTTTTCGACTAACCACAAGGATTTCTTTGCATTTTCAATCCCTTGATCTTATCTGTCATTACTAATTCCAGTCATAACATTAGTGAAGGAACAATAAGCAGACTTTCAATATTTCTGCCTCTCTCCCCAACAGGTGGGGGCTTGTCTGGTTGACATGAACTCCCATACCAAGAATTCTCTTGCCTCAGCCTCTCTGGAAGCTGGGATAATAGGTGCTTACCACCAAGTAGCTTGACTAAACTCTTATTCTTCTACTTGAAGCCTATATTGTCCTACAGACTCTTGTTCTCCAGATCTTTCATGTCTGGAGACATGAAATACCACCCACCTATTGTTCTTGAAGCAAATCTCCTGCCTTTCACGGTCTCATTATTTTCAAGTTATATTCTCCCAGTTTTAGTTCCTTTGACCTTCTTCGTGTCGTCTATCAGCTCTTTAATGGCGTTGTGTGGAAACTGCCATGCTTGAAGCAAAGATTTCGTCATGGTTGGGAGCTTTCCCACTATGGCTCCCTTGTTTTCCTTTAATTGCAAAGCAGCTTTCTCCAGTGACATCCGGCCCTGCCCCCACCCCAAATTCTCTTCTGTGAAAGACATGTTTGAACTTTCTGCTTGACAACTCCTCAGGCAAGCTGAGGGGATCAAAATTTAAAAACACAAAGCAACATGGAACAAGTGTGTCATGCTATGGCTGCTTCTAGGCTATGATTTTGTAGGGCTTGTTTGTCTTTTGAGGCGTATTCCAGCAGCTTTGGTATCTTTAGGCAGCCGACTTTGCTTATCTCCGGGAGGGGGGGGCATTTCTCCATTTTCTTAAATGACTGTAATACCTCAAGAGTTTGTCAAGACACACAGATGCACATTTGTAATTTTAGCATTCAGAAGGGATTTGTGGGAAGAAAAAAGCTACACAGCAACCTTGAGTCCAGCCTCCACTATATAGCGAGACTGTCTCAAACTGCAAAACAAACAGAATCTACACTGCACCATTTTTGCTTTGTCATTGTTTTTTCTTTAAATTTCTTGCATTTTAGTCACAAAAATATAACAGTTTAAAGAACCTTCTTATCCTTTAGGTTGGGCTCTTAGAAGTCCCTTTTAAAATTTTTTTCTACTACCTTCTTACTATGTCCATGTCCTAGGCTCTTACTTTTGCTGACAGCTCTCACTGTCTTCAGGAATTTGAATCCCCTAACATTCTCTCATTAGTTATATTCTGAACTCTCACTAAATTCACTTGCCTTACTACAAAACGCAGCAACCTTGGCCTAGCAATTCAGTAACATCTCATTAGCATTTGAGAATGCCCCACTACCACTCTCAACCTTCAGCCAAGCCTACACTATAGACCCCTAACCTTGGATAACCCCATCAAGCCCTGTCTCCTTTCCTCCAAACTGGGCTGTCAGCAGTAACTAGAGAAAGTCGCAAAGCCAAGATAATTGGGTCCACTGCAATTTCATGCTAAGCAAACACAGACAGGTCTTCCCTGCTGCGCAGGAATCCTTTGATTTATCTATTTGCAGAAGTCCCCCTTTGTCCCTGGATGATACAATCTAAGCCCCCCAGTGAATGCCCAAAACTTCAGATAGTAGTGAGTCCTGTTAGACTGTGCTTTTCCTATTCAAAGGTACCTAAGAGAAAGTTTAATTTTTAAGTTAAGCACAGTAAGAGATTAAGAATAACAGAATAATTATAATAACATATCATTATAAGGCACATAAATATGGTCTCTCGATTTAAAAATATGATACTGTAGATCTTACTAACCTCAGCAGGCATTTTTTTTTTTGCATTTTCCACTGAGCCATGCTCACCTTTGCACTTAAAGGAAGCATAACTGAATTGCCAGCATCACTTTTCTTGAACCTTGAGCGTATTAGCAATTGCAGGAAAGGTTATTTGTGCTCATAGCTGACATGCTGCTATAGCCACTCTGATAACCAAGATGCTTACCAAGTGGATAATGGGCCGATATTGTGTGCACCAAGGATACTCCGGGCAAAGGGAGAAGGTGGTGGTGATTTCATTTTGCTGCTTAGAGTTGTATGGCATTTACAGCTTATGCACAAGGGCTGTGTAAATGGCTCGGAGAAAGAGCATTGCTAGCTTTGAGAACCCAAATCTGATTCCCTGCTCCCACATGGTGGCTCACAACCATTCTTAACTCCAATCTCAGGGGGTTTGATGGTTTCTTTTGGACTCTGTGGGCACCAGACACACACATGATAAAAAGAGACATAGATGCAGAGAAACACACATCCACATGAAAAACTGTGCATTATATGTTTCTGGGATTTTTCATAATAGTTTTAGAAAAGGATTAGTTGTGATTATCTAAACCTTCAAAGTGAAGTTGGGTTTAAACAGGTGATCTCTCTCTCTCTCTCTCTCTCTCTCTCTCTCTCGCTCTCGCTCTCGCTCTCGCTCTCGCTCTCTTTCTCTCTCCCCCTTTCTCTCTCTCTCCCATGTGTGTTGTGTGTGTTTATGTGTGTTTATGTGTGTCTATGAGGGATGGGAGAAAACATCTCCCATGGCACCTGGAACATATTACACCTTGTTATCATTTTACTCAGATCCCTACTCCCACAGTAACCACAGTCACCTGAGGGTTCTAAATTACTTAGAGTGACATCATAAAAGCTTTTCCCGAGTGTTCCTTTCTTTAACTTTACAGAGTGTATAAAAGTTCTTCCTGATGTATTCTGTTTGTACCGGAGTCACTGTATCCCCCATCTACGCCATCTTTCTCCCTATGCACTCTCTTAGAACCCTGCCTCTGTCTTTAGCATCAGTTAGTGTTCCTTTTCTACAATATCTTCTCTGTGCCAGTGTGCAAGCATATATTTAATGTTCTCCAAACTTTACCTCCAAAACGTTTTATGGGTAATAATGATTAAATGCTACACGTGATTAGATGCAAAGATGTATGGAATATTGGTAACAATCTGAGAGGGAAGATAAGAGGGATGAGAAACCATTCTTTAGTGTGATAGAAGACAGAACAATAAGAGAAACCAGTCCCTGAAGGAGTTGTCCGGAGCATGCAGTGGACTAGGGGTTTGGCCATTGTTAGTAAGAAAATGGTGATCAAAAAACAACAAAAAAATAAAAATAAAAAAAATAAATAAATAAAAAAGAAAATGGTGATCAATACTCCACGTTAGTAATGCATTTGTTGAGGCCAAAGCCACATGTTTTTTCTATGTGGTAGTTTACATGACTTGAAAATGTTCAGTGTCTGCTCCCTGTTGGAAATCAAAATAAAACCAGATAATCCATAATGGTGGAGCTTGAGCCCAGGTACCTAATATAGGCATCTAGCTGCTTGTGGCCAGGATTGACACTAGCTGAGGATGAAAGTGAATCTCACAATGCTGAGGACAAGATATATTCCACTGAAAGTGAGGATAGACACAAACTGAGGCTGAATCAATGCTCAGGACAAGATATTCCATTGAAGGTGAGAGGGCAGAGTACATTCCCATTTGCCTCATCAGAAGACTGGATTCTTTATCCTTGGATATAGAAGCTTCCATCCTCAATTGAATTGAGATACTGGAAACAATTGTATTTTTGTAACATACTGCCAGACTTATTATGGCGTGTATGACACATCCTTATAGATTCATTCTCTGAAAGATCAGTGTGGGCCTTTAACTGATGAACCAACCTTGCAGGCTCCTCCTGTTTTCTGAATATGGTTCTATTGTTTCCTATAATTTTGAGAGTATAGTATAATTACATCACTTCCCCGTTCCCTTCCGTCTCTCCAAACCCTCCCATATATCTCTCCTTGCTCTCTTACAAACGCATGGTCTCTTTTTTTTTTCACTAATGCTGTGCATATATATATATATATATGTATATGTATTCATGTATATTCCTAAGTATAATCTGCCCAGTCAGTATAATGTTACCCATATGTGTGCTATTGGGGATGACTCTGGTATTATAACCAATTGCTGAGGAAGATTATTTCTCCCACTATCAGAATCCCTTAGTTGTCTATAGCTCTTTTGTAGGGTTGAGGTCTTTTGGTCTTTAACCCATCCACATTACCATGATCTATTGTTATGTTCTTAATGATTTTAAAGAATTACTCATTTTATGTCAGATTTGTGTCTTACACATACTAGCTCTGACCGTGGTTACCATTTATTCTTCGTGCTTTGTCAAAATTTATTTTAATTTTCCTACAGTTGAATATTTGCAACTTTTTGACTTTTGCATCTGTAGTTAATGATATTTTTACCTCACTTAAAATGGCTTCGTGCTTGGAATTACTATGATTTTTCTTATAGATTTCTTGTAAGAGTTCAGAATTTAATGTACCGTATCAACTTGTCATGGACTAATTTGTATCTAACTTTTGAATACCTGGGATGTAAGGATTTCTCACATGATGCATATCTCTGATGCAAAACAGTTATGGAAAACTATTTCCAAAAATCTGTGCTACAAATTAATAAAAATGAATAGACCACAGAAGTATATTTTTGGACATTTTATTCAATTTCATTGTTCTATCTATTACCATGACATGGAAATACCCCCAATAAACTCATTGTTAAAATTATATAATTTATCTAGATGCCAAGAAGTACAGACAATTGTCTTGGTAATTTCCACGTTATTGTCTACAGACATTTTAATAGTGTAAAACCTGTCTGAAAGTAGATACATATTTTTGAAAAACATAATTCTAAAGAAGAAATAATTGACATGACATTCTGTACAATGACTGTGGTCCTGACATTTTTTCCCCTAATTTGATAGTTCAGAACAAAAAGGTTTCCATCGCATAGAAAATTACCACCCTGCTCTTACCAAGCAATGTGCCATCTGTAAAGAAATGTCTCACAGGACCTGCCACAAAACGTCTCTCCAAATTAAGTTTCACTAAGAATTATTTGATGGAGAAAAATATTATGTTGAGCACCACAAAAGAGGAAAGTTATGTATTTTTTGTTTGTCTTTTGTTTCATTTTGTTTTTTGAGACAGTCTCATTTTGCGGCTAGGTTGGCCAAGACTGTTCTCAAACTCATTATCCTTTCGCTGGTGATTCCTGACAAACGGGCACTTTAAGAGCCAACAGTACTATGGACAAGAACATGGGGTAAATGCAAACATGTTGGTTCTGAGATGGCGAAAAGGCTGTGCTTCATAGCAAAGGACTCGATTGAAGCAGTGAGCAGGAATTTAGACTGTGCTAGAATTCTATAGACTGAAGAGCGTTGGTAATGACCTTGTATTAGCTTTTTGTCAAAATTACAAAACTGATGTGATGGACCTATTGGTGGAAAATGTATATTTTGGCTCATAGATTTAGAGGTCCCAGCTCTGATTGGCATGTACAAGGTGTACTGATTGGCAGTACACCTTGGCTGGAAAAAGGATGGTAGAGCAAAATCACAACAGAGAGTGGAGAAGGTGCTGGAATCCTGTGGAACTTCCAGTTGGTCCTAACGTCCTAAAAGTTCACCATCCTGAGGATAACCAAGCCTTTTACAGGAAGGGTCATGGGGAGACATTCGAGGTCCAGAGGACAGCAGGTCTTAAATGCCTCTCACAAAACAAAACAAACTGCTACAACAAGAACAACAAAACCCAAAGCAACAGAAAATCTCCACCTGGCTTCTATCAGCACCTTAGAGCAATTGAATCCTATTCGGGTTTTTAGACCCATTTTTCCATGAATTACAGGTACTAGGATTTGGGTACCTGTGGGATGTTAATGCCTGAGAGATCACAGGAAAAACTCAACATAATCACAGTTTGATTGCAGTAATAGCCTTTGCAGTCAACTTTGTTCTTCCTCCAATTTTCTTGATTTTATTAGTAGTAATTTCACCTGATTCTAAGATAGAAGGTGGATTCCTGTAATTTTCTCATCGCTGTCTTTTAGATTATTCCAGTAAATTCCTTTCTGTAATTTTAACTCCTATCTCAGCATCTTTGCCCATCCCAGTTTTCACCTTTCCATTCAGAAACAGCAATGATCTTTCTCATTCCTTGACATGCCTCTTCCTTATATTTGCCCTTCAAATAAATATTCATGTTTCCCCCACAAATTCTTCTCTAATCGCTCCCCATGCACATATAACATTTTCTCCTGGTTGTTCCCACCTCACACTTTTTAAATGCTGTAATCTCTGATATTCCTCTGTGATTATATACTGCTGCCCTCCAAACGAAAACCCTTCTATGGACGTAGGATATTTCTTTCAAGCGGTGTGCACGTGTTGCTTTAAATGGTCTGGCCTCCCTGCACCTGTCATGTAGCAGCTAGAGCCTCTTCACCTGTGATACCTTTTGTTGGTTTCTCTGAGGACATTTCTGGTCTTTCTTCAAAGCCCCATTGCCCTTGGTATAGGGCTTTATCTATTTATACAAAGATGCCCCAGGAAATCTTATTGATTCCTTTTGGAAAGGTAGCAGATGCTTTTCCATTTCTCTGTTTGTTTCCCCTAACACCTGAGCAACAGGCAGTGGGAAGGATATGTATTTTTAAATTACTAATATTTGCAGGTAACAAAACCAAAGTCTTAAAACTTCATACTTGGAGGTAGTGATGGGGAGTCTGGTGTCAAAAAAATTTACCTAATGGAAGAATGTAGCCTCCAGCATCTGTTCTTCGGAGCTGAGACTTAAATTGTACATAAAATTTTATCTCACTCAAGATAAAATTGCAACAGACTTAAATCATTTCTACCCAATTGTCCAATTTTCCATTCTATTTTCTTATTTCAGTCTACGAAGTGTCGAAGGCCGAGAGCTGCATGTGGAAAGGGTTAGGACTTAAATGGACTTAAATTCCCATTAGGGATAAAAACCAGAGTAGCAGATTCAAGCTGTTGGTTATTAAATAATAATTACATTATTTTTGCAGGCTTACCTCTGCTTCAGTCGTAATAGCTATTTGGGAAACTGTATTGAAGACCATACGAGTCCTAAAAGGCGGCTGATGGCGGAGATAAAAGACACAATAAACTGCCGGAGGGACTCTATTAGTATATTTTTGGGAGAAGTAATTGACCATTGGCAGGGCTGACATTTTAATCACATTTTCTCTTCTGTTCACTTACGTTCTTTAAATGCAGGCTGCTGCTCATTGAACTGGAACACCGTGCCATGTAATCTTGCTGCTCGCCTGAAGTTTACCTGACAGTTAAACATTTCCAATTCCTACAGCATTTCTTAGAAAGTATAATTAAATGATTCTTAACCTTTGACACAATTAACATTTACTTCCCTTAAAAAAAAAGCAGGGACTCCTAAGTCCTAAGTATAGTTGCTGTCAGAGAACAGATTAAAGAAGTGAGACCAAAGGACTCAAAGAGGTGGTGCCAATGAAAGAAAGAAGATTTTAATGTCACCCTCTTTTTTTTTTTTTTGTAAGCAGTTCAATTTCAAAAGTTCAGTTTTGGCATTTCTATAAAAGTTAAAGTTAAAACTATTCTCAGTGTTTCTTGGAAGAGAACAGTGAAAAGAAATTCTGTATCCAAGATAATGAAACATGCACAATAAGACTTTATAAAAGCTGTTGAGAAATAAACATTTATTTTTAATAAATTAGTAAAGAAATAGGACAGTGGAGCTCTGTACTACAGCAAGCCTGGGAATTCATTCTTTGCTTTGGTACTCACCATAAAAACTGACTTTTCCAACTAATCTATTCTTCCATAATAAATATGCTCACTGTGTTGTATGTTAAGGAGGTCAGAGAAGGAGAGAGAGAGAGAGAGAGAGAGAGAGAGAGAGAGAGAGAGAGAGAGAGAGAGAGAGAGACAGAAAGGGGGATGAGGGGGTTGTTGGAGGAAGGGTGCTGTTGGTTCCCTACCACTTACCCCGAAATAATTACACAGAAACCATATTAATTAAATTACTGCTTGGCCCATTAGCTCTAGCTTCTTATTGGTTAGTTCTTACAACTTATTTTTAACCCATCTCCATTAATCTGTGCATCACCATAAGCTCGTGGCCTACCAGCAAAGTTTCAGGGCGTCTGTCTCCGGCGGCAGCTCCATGGCTTCTCCCTGACTCTGCCTCCTTTCTCCCAGCATTGAGTTTAGTTTTCCCCACCTAGCTCTGTTTCTGTATAGCTCTGCTGTAGGCCCAAAGCAGTTCCTTTATTAACCAATGATATTCATAGCATACAGAGGGGAATCCCACATCAGGTGGTAGGGAGCATCTGGAAGAAAATGGGTAAGGAAAAACATAAAAATATATTGTACGATCTTTTCTTTTTTCCAAAAAATAAAACAACAGAAACCAGAATACTTTGCCCTTACCTCCAAAGGTTCAGGTCTTTTCTAAAGAGTTGGTGTGGAAGCTAAGAAGTTAGTATCTGCAACTTCTCCCAAGATGGGAAAAAAAACATTATTATCTTGTATGGGCCATCCTTTGAGAGCATGATAGAAAAGCTAACCGGTAACTGACTGGTAAGGTTTTGCTTCAGAAGCTTGATCTGCTCTGGCAGCCCAAGATGAAAGAGCTTCAGAATCAGTCCATGTGCTGTTATCTTACCATTACTCTGTGAACATGGGTAGCCCTATATGATTGTTTTGATGTAATTTGCCATCTACATCGACTAAAGCTACATCTTTACATAGTCTTAAAGTTAAACCTAACGTGAAGTCTTTACTTGACAATTGGCAAATAGACTGAGAAACCAAGGTAGCTCATTCCGCTCTAAGGTACAATCTCTAAAGGAGAGAAATGATTCTGTCAGTAGACAGTTGGTCCTGTTGCTTTTTGTTCTGTTGCCAATCAGTCAAACGTTGGCTCATAATGTCTACAGCTGTCTCCTTTTTCACTGACATAGAGAAGTTTCTGTGGTGTTTGACAGTGAAGATACATCCTTTATTGAGATTCTTTAGTTTGTTTCTGCATGACTTGAGCATGAAAGGCCACCCTCCCATGCATTGCCCTGCACTATAGTGTGTGTGTATGAGGTGTGTGTGGTGGGGCATGGAAACTTTAGAAGGTGGAGCGTAGCTGTAAAAAAGAGGTTAAGTCATTAAGGGTGAGTCTGCAGAGGTTAGAGAGTCCCTTTTCCTGCTACCTCTGCTCCTGTCTGCGAGGAAGAGCAGAACAACTTTCCATCCAGGCTCCCATTGCCATAACACAAACCGTAAGGACATGAAGTCAAGCAGCCACAGGCAGAAACCATAAGCTGGAACAAATGCTTCCACTTTAAATATTCCTGCCAGGTATTTGATCAAAGTGACAATAAAAGTGCCCGTGAAGCCTTCTCTTCCACAGTTATCCAGTGGAAGGTGATTAGCCTTGTTCAGCTAGTATGTGCAAACCAACCTGGTAACAAACTTTTCTTACAGGTCGCTGGTTGCTTATCTGCCTTATAGAAGTGGACTTCCACGCCCTATCCTTGTCCTGCCTCCCTGTTCAAAATACAGTTTATCTAGCATCTTGGGGTCTCCAATTTGACAGCTTTTAATGACATCTTATCTTCAACACAGGACTGTAATTTCAAAACTCTGGGACACTTAGCTGCAACTGATTGCATTCTTACCACATCTTAACCCAGATTGGACTGTGTATCTTATTTAATGTGCAGTACAAGTCTGTAGACACAGGCTAGGTAAATAGGAAAACACCTATACCACATTGGAGTTCCCAAGTACAACCTCACCTACTTAACAGCCTGGTCTTTTTTTCTTATTCCTTTTTTTTCTTCATTTTACCTTTTTCTGACTCAGAAGGCTTCACACTAATGGTAGACTAGGAGCTGTTGAAATCCCTGGCCTGGATTACAGAGCAATGGAAACGATTGCTGAACATAAGCAGTCAGAGTCTGGGCTGTTAAAATGCCCCTGAAAGGCAGTGTGTTTATTTTTATAAATTTAGCAGTAAAGCTGAATGTTTGGATAGAACTGAGCAATCAATGCTGGGAGGAGCTAAGAACTTATATGACACACAGAGCCCCAACACACACATTGTAAGAATTCTTAAAAAAACCACAAAGTCCTCAAGCATTGGTTAATTTATTAAATATTGATTAAATGTCCATTGTGGACCAGTCACTGAGATAGGAACCAGGGATGCAGGACCATGGCCCTTGTTCTAGCAAGCGGTGAAGTTGTGAACAGATTTGGAGCTATCTCAGCAGAGAAAATGTCAGCCCGAGATAACTAGATAATGAGCTAGCGTGGCAGGCAGCTCCAAAGACTAGACAGCTCATTATAGCTAAAGATCAGGACAAAGTGGTCCTCTTCTAAAAGAGGCCTTATAACCTCTCCAATCTCTTAAATGCTCTCAGATTACAGCTTGTTTTCTTATTTGGGAAAAGAGACATAATCGGAATAAGACTTCCACTGTGTACTGCGAACTCCTCCAACACAGTCTGTGCTCCTAGAATTAGAACTCACTATTTCTACCTAAAGAACACTACTAAAGAAGTCTGTCCTCACCTCCATCATGAATATATTTTTTAGCTTCTTTTTCTATCCACATGCATAAGTTTTCATTCTCTTGACTCAGCCTGCCCTTCAACTTTTTCAATTGTGCTCTGTCTCTTTTTGTAAGAAAGAACTGGCTGAATGAGGCCTGTTTTCTGCCTTTGAGTCAATGTCCCTTGTGTCTGCAGATCTAATCCAGTGGCTGATTGCCTGTAGTACTAATTCGAGTTGCCTCTATCAGATTCCTTCACAGTTGTATCTACTGATAAATTTTTAGATACTTCTCAGTGTCCTAACTTGGTATAACAGTGGTACGTAAACTCTTGCTCACTCTTAGCTGTAGAAAATGTTTCCTTTCTTCTCCTTCCAGGCAGTCATGCTCCTTTCTTCTTCACCTTATCTCCTTGTCTTTTGGACATCTGTTCTCTTGTACCCACCCTTATTGTTTAACCTTCTTATCTAGTGGCTTGACCCTAAATAAGATCATAAAGCAGTTGACTTCCAAACCTGTATATCAAGATGATATATATCTATGAATACTAGACTTATATATCTAACTTCTTATTCTATTAACCTCAAGATCTCTTTGGTAATAAATAGTAGGCATTCTGAACTTCCTCAAAGCAGACATGCTCTCTCTGTGGTCTTCTCGTCAATAATGACAGCACACAACCATTTGCTCATGAAAATCTGCCAGTACAAGTTCCTATCCATTACACCATTTCTCTTTCCTGAGCTAGTACCATATTCTTATTTTTATATTGCCATGTGTACAGTGCTAGCCTTCATGAAGACATTTTAGTCCAGCTAGAAAGTACTCCAGCATATTAACCATACTTACGTTCCCATTTCCCTACCAAACTGCTGGTTCTCTTTCTTTTCCAAGATAATAACATTTTTTTATTTTCATGTTTGCATGTATGTTCACATACACACACAGCAATATTAATTTCTGCCTACACATATATTGGTGGATCTGCATGTGAGAGAACATTTTTTAAAATATTTTATGGTTCATTTAACTTTATTTTATGAGCATTGGTGTGAATGTGTCAGATCCCCTGCAACTGGATCTTCAGACAGTAGTGAGCTGCCATGTGGGTGCTGAGAATTGAACCCAGGTCCTCTGGAAGAGCAGTCAGTGCTCTTAACCACTGAGCCATATCTCCAGCCCCCAACATATGATATTTTTGTGTCCAGTTTATTAATCTTTCTATAATGATCTTCAGTTGCATCTATTTTCCTGGAAATGACACAATTCCATTTTATTTTTATGACTGAGAAAATCCATTCTCTCTCTCTCTCTCTCTCTCTCTCTCTCTCTCTCTCTCTCTCTCTGTATTGTTTTTATTATCTATTCATCTGATGATGTTCACTAAGTCTGATTCTGTAACATCTGTTTTGAACAGTACAGTAACAAACATGATATTCAGGTATCTCTGTAGAACATTGATTAGATTCCTTTGGGAATGTTCCCAGGGGTGTCACAGCTGCACTGTGCTATAGTCTATGTTCAGACTTTTGAGGAACTGACATAATTATTCTCTAGTGGATGAACTACTTTACATTCTTGCCAGCCCTGTGTAAATGTTCGTTTTCCTGCATCCTCTTCAGTATTTATTTATTAGTTATTTGTTTCCTCTCTGAAAGCTACTCTGGTTGAGTGCAGTGGAATTTCTACGTAGTTTTACTTTGCACTTCCCTGATAGCTGATGTTGGACATATTTTATGTCTCTGTGTATGACAATTTTTGTGTCATATTTTGAGAACTGTTAGTTGATTTACCCACTTAGTGATTAGTTTTTAAGGTTTATGGTATTTAGGTTATATATCTGTCTTCTTAACACCCTCCCTTTAGTATTTCCTTTATAGTGCAAATACATATTATTGAATGTCAATTATTTTAACCAACAGGAAATGAGTCTGAAATGTGAATAATGAGATAATTTCCATTTAATAATTAAAATAGCCATTACTTATTTAATATTGAAAATAAATCATGATCAAGACAATATATTTCATGCATATGTTTTCTTTAATCCTTATTACAATCCATATATTTAAAATTGTTCTTGCACTGAAGCAAGAAACAATTATGTTACCCAAAAGACAGAGTTTTTTATCCAAACTTTTTTTAAAAAAAATTGGTACATGTATGTATTTACGTATACATGTTTGTTTGTGTGTGCTGTGCATGTAAAAGTCAAATGAAAACACTGAATGTCTTCTTTGACTATTTTCTACCTTATCATTTTTCTTTCCTTTCAAGACAGGGTCTCACTATGCAGCTCTGACTGTCTTGAAACTCATCTGTAAACCAGATGGACCTTGAACTCACAGAGATCTGCCTGCCTCTGCCTCCTGAGCCCTAGGATTAAAGGTGTGTATTACCACCGCAGTCAGCTGGCCTTATCTTTTGGAGTCAGGTTCTTTCTAAACCTGGAGCTCACAGACTTGCAAATGAGGTTTGGGGATCCCTGAGAGTCCACTCTTTAGGGTGACATTTATATTCTTTTGTGACTGTCAGTGGTCTCACCTCAGTTCCCCATATTTATATAGGAGTCACTTTACTGACTGGACCTTTTCCCCAGCTCAGTCCTCTCAGGGCATTTTCTAACTTTCATGTTTATCATAGGTCTCATCTTTACCTCTTGAGTGAATCACATTCCACCCCATTCAATGTTAGACAACACTTGTGCATCAGTATTATTTTTTTTTTACCCCATATATTACAGCAGAGGGACAGAGTCTGGCTTCATTATCTTTGAATATATAATACTTTAAGTCTACAACAGGACTTTGTACATGGAAGGAGCTCAGTAAATACTGGATTATGAACTATGAAACAAATGTGTGATAGTTTGGTAACTGGAATTATGTCAGGAGCCATTTCCCCCCTAACAATCATTACAGAAACCATCACTCTAGGGAGTCTGCAGAGAACCTCACACCCATAGTTATGTTCTATTGACAAAACCTGCCCCTCACCCAATTAACTGCTAATCTTAGCGGAACCCGCCTCACATTCCAGCTATCCAGGGAACCAGGTGTGGCCACTTGTGACTTCTGGCCTGTCTGTCCGAGTGTAGCCTGGCCTACGTGACCGGAACCACGCGGCGAGATCCCTTGCCCTGCCCCCCATTCCTTACCATATATAAGCAGCAACCATGACCCTAATAAACGGAGGCTTTGACAAAGTTGCTTGGCCTCCTTCTTCTGTCTTAGCTCATTCCCTTCCAGGTAGCGCCCCTCCGAGACCCTGGAGTAACTGGATTGTGGAGTGGGTTACAACCCCTAGACTGAGTAGCCCACCCCAACGCAATCCACAGAATTAAAATATCATTTTTGCATTTTAGAGTGCTTGTTCTAGGAGAGCAGAATGGCTTTCCAAATTCTACCCCATTCCTCTCAATGCATCTCTAGACTCCTTTGCTTGCTTGGAGTTAGAGACAATATTCCTCAGCATGATGCCAAGTTTACCTTCTTCCAAATGTTTATAATATACAGTTTTCTGAATCCCTCTCAAAATAGAAGGTACTGGTGTTAACAAATCTATAATTATGTAGATTAGTGTTTCATAATTAATTTATGGCAAAGCCCTTGCGAATGTTTATATATAAAGATAATATAAACCTTTGCCAGTTAACTTAAAATTCTAGTTACTAATATTAGAATGGTTGTCTTTCAAAACATAAACTTAATATTTTGTCAATTAGGAAAACAGGGTTTCTAGAAATTATTTTTGCATAAATATAAAGAGAACCTTCATACTTGTTTTGATCAGTTTCCCATTGTACATTACACCATAGTTTGTTACACACTCACCCACCCCCCAGGCAGCTTTGAGTTTACATAGATCTTAAAAACTCCTAAAAGGACACAACTGAAAATTTAATGTGCAATTCAGCAAAGTCTTTTTGAATTTTGCATTAGATTTTCCTTTAGCCTTGGGTAAAGCCATAAAAAAATGACCTGCTTAAAAATGTAATCATCACAGAGAAACCTTCCTAAAGTCAGCATCAAATAGCATAAAATATATTTTATTAATGATACAATTCACAAAATTACCAGTCCTGCCACTCTCTGCCCTCCAGGGGTCCCTCCCCTGTCCCCGGTTGCATGAGCATCCGTTATTGGTGTTTGTTCTGTGTAATTTAACCTTCTGATTGCCTCGAATGCCTAATGAAGTGGAGTGAGTTAAAGGGTGTTTAAGCATGTGTCAACTTCTTTGGAAAATGGACCAGTGAGATCCTGTCTAAAAGAGGAGTTGAAGGATGGCTGATTCCTGGCTACACAACTGGAATCAAAGTCATAACATGCTTTGCCAGTTTTTACTTCTGAAGTTCTGCTTTTTAAATGAGTCAGGGCCTTTTCAATGATCATCAGGACCAGGAGTCCGGATGTTTACCTGCATCAGTGGTTTTGTTTTGACTGAAATAAATGCCACCTTTTTTTTTTTCCATGTGCCCTTTGGACTCAAACTGTATTCTAATTGATCTTCCCTTCCTGTCCTTACTTGGCAAGTTTATCAACATTTCAAAATGATTTTAGGTTATTTTCAATGTTTTTAAACCTGTTCTTCAATTAGTACATTATGCACAATAAACCACATATCAATTGGGCACTTTGCACTACGCAATAAAGGAGATAAGTATATTTAACGTATTCAAACATGCAAATACACACATCAAATTTTTATGTGTATTTGCATGTTTAAACATGATAAATACACATATCTCCTTTAACACTCAATATGTATATGTCACGAAAATTTTCATAGTCCTTCCTTGAAGCTTTTTGATGAAAATAACATCGGGGTATTTGTTATTGTTGTTTCTTCTCTGAGGTCTTAAGATCTTTTTCAAACTATCTTTGTCTATTTCAGTGATTTGATGTATAGTCCCTGTATTATATTTCAGTAGTCTCATAGTTTCAAATATGATATTAAAGTCTTTAACACAGTTCTTAGTGTGCCTTTTGTTGATGGCGTGAGAGAAGTCTTGTTTCATTCTTCTATTGTGGATATCTGTTTTCTCCAGCATCACTTAGAACATATTGCCCTTCCTTCCATGCATGTTCTCCCACGAGTGTTGTTGAAACTCACTTTGCTATAGATTTGTGGGCTTATGTATAGTCCCTATTCTATGATCACTGGTCTATGAATCTATTTTTATGACAATAAAATGTGGTTTTGTTGACTCCAATGAATTTAAAGCCTCCTGCCTAGTTCTTTTTGCTCAAGATTGCTTTGATTCTTCAGAATAGTTCTCTCTGTCTCTCTCTGTCTTTCTGTGTGTGTGTGTGTGTGTGTGTGTGTGTGTGTTGGGTTCCATATAAGTTTTATGATGGCTTATGTAATTTTGTGAAGATTATCATTATCATTGGTAGTTTGGTGGAGATGACATTGAATCTACAAATGCCTCAATATGCATAGATGTTTAAATTCTGAAAATCGATTCTTTGCACATATATTACATCCTGACTACAGTTTCACCTCCCAACCCCTTTCCGTCTCTCCTCTCACTGAGATCCACTCTTCTTCCATTCTTTTCAGATAAGGGCAAACTCTCAGGGATATCAACTAAACATGACTTATCGAATTGGAATAAGACTAGGCACTACCCCTCATGCTAAGGCTAGATAAGACAACAAAGTAGGAATAAAAGAGTCCCAAAATCAGGCAAAAGAGTCAGAGATAGTCCTTTTCCCACCTTTAGGAGTCTCACAAGAATACCGAACTACACAACCATAGCATATATGCAGAGGATCTAGATCAGATTCATACAGGGTCCCTGATTGTTGGTTCAGTCTTTGTGAGCCCCTATAAACCCCGGTTAATTGATTCTGTAATCTGTTTTCTTGTGGTATCCTTGACTCCTGTGACTCCTCCAATTCTTCCCCCCAGTCGTCTGCAGGATTCCCTATGCTCTGTGGGTTTTGGTGTCTGTTTCCATCAATTGCTGGGTCAAGGCTCTCTGATGACATCTGGGATAAGCACCTGTCTATTAATGTAGCAGAATATCATTAGGTGTCTTTACATTATGTCGACTTTCTTTTTTCTTTTCTTTTCTTTTCTTTTCTTTTCTTTTCTTTTCTTCTCTTCTCTTCTCTTCTCTTCTCTTTTCCTTCCTTCCTTCCTTCCTTCCTTCCTTCCTTCCTTCCTTTCTTTCTTTCTTTCTTTCTTTCTTTCTTTCTTTCTTTTTTTGTCAGTCTTGTTCTTGTTCTATCTCAGGTCTCTGAACTAGTCTTCCTCTGCCCCAGCACATCTTGTAGGCAGGAAAAAGTGTAAGTTGAAGGTTTTATGACTGGTTGGTTTCCCAATCCCTTCACTCGAGGTCTTGCCTTGTTACAGGAGTGTTGAAATAGGAGCGGCGGGGCTGCGTCCCCGGCACCCGGCCGCCCGCATGGCTAGTTTATACCCAGAAATAATTACACGGAAACTGTATTCTTTCAAACACTGCCTGGCCCGGCTAGGTCCAGTTTCTTATTGGCTAGCTCTTACATATTGTTCTAACCCATTTCTAATATTCTGTGTAGCCCACGAGCTGGCTTACCAGGGAGGATCTTAACCTGCATCTGTCTGGAGCGGGAGAATCATGGCGACTCACTCACTCAGCTTCTTTTTCCCAGCATTCTCCTCTGTCTACTCCGCCTACCTAATTTTCTGTCCTATGAGGGCCGAGGCAACTCATAGGCGCTCCTATTTCAACAGATGGCGCCCAACGTGGGGCTCGAACCCATGACCCTGAGATTAAGAGTCTCATGCTCTACCGACTGAGCTAGCCGGGCCAGGCAGTGTTTGAAAGAATACAGTTTCCGTGTAATTATTTCTGGGTATAAACTAGCCATGCGGGCGGCCGGGTGCCGGGGACGCAGCCCCGCCGCTCCTATTTCAACACAGGAGATGATAGGTTCAGGTTGTGTATCACCATTGCTAGGAGTCTCAGCTATCATAACCCTCATAGATGCTTGGAGTTTCCACTGCACTAAGTTTCTAGCTCATTCCAGAGATGCCCTCAGATTCCAGTATTTTAAAGGAATTATGTTTGTGTTTTCTATATGTAAAATTGGGTTGGGGTAGTAGGTCCTTCTGTCTTTGTGTTGCTTTCATTGATTAATAAAGAAACTGTGTTGGGTCCTTGTTAGGGCAGAACATAGGTAGGCAGAGAAGACAGAACTGAATTTTGGGAGGAAAAAAGCGGGTGAAGAGAGCTACCATGGAGCTGCCAGAGTCAGTCATGCTGAATCTTTCCCAGTAAGCCATTGACATGTGGCGATATATAGATTAATAGAAATGGGTTAAATCAAGGTGTAAGAGTTAGTCAATAACATATTAGAGCTAATAGGCCAAACAGTAATTTAATTAATACAGTTTCTGTGTGATTATTTTGGGGTTAATCTAGCTGGGCAGCTGAGATGAACAAGCAGGCCCTCTCCTTGCAACATTGGGTCATTTGCAAATGTTGACAGTCTGAACTCTTTTTCAAATTTGGATGCCCTTATTTCTTCGTTTTGCCTGATTACTCTTTCCAAGACTTGCAGAGCTATGTTGAATCAAAGTAGGAATGGGTGTCCCCATGCTGCTCTGTATCTTAGAGAGCTTTCTGTTTTGATCTATGTGGTATAATGCTAAGTTTGGTTTACTATATGTGGCCTTTATTATGTTGAGATATGTTCTTTGTATGTCTACTTTGTTCTTTGTTCAGCATTTTATTATAAAGAAATATAAATCACTGAATATTTTATATGAATTGTGATGATTGTGTTTGTTCTTCATTCTGTTGATATGTCATATATTTACTGATAAGAATATATTGACCCATCCTTGCATCAATGGGATAAATCTGCTTCTTCATATGCTGTGGGGTTACATGTTTTACTACCACTTGAGGACTTTGCATGTATGGCTATCAAGCATAACTTCTTGTAGTTTTCTCCCTTTGTTGTATCTTTATTTTGGATAGTTATTATAGGAAAGATTACTTCTCAGAATATGATTCAAAGATCACATCTTGCTCTCTTTTAAACGTAACTCCAGAAAACTGGTGATAGTTCCTCTTTAAATGTTTTGTAGAAGTAGACAGCTAATATGTTTAGTTTTGGGCTTTCAAAAAATGGGATGTGTGATAGTTTTTTTTATCAACTTGATTGGATTTAGGAAAGCCTAGATCAGCAAAGTACATCTCTAGGTGTGTCTGTGAGGGATTTTCTCATTCCACAGAGGAAAAAGTAAACTGGAAGATATTCATTGAATATGGATGGCACAATCCCGGGAGTTCAGATAAAACACATGGTGATAAAGAACAAAAGTAAACAATGCCCCCTGCCCACCATAATGTGAATTTTTATATTTTGTTGTGACTCCTAAAAGATATGTTAAAATTTTTGAAATGAAAATCCAAAAGGAAATAAAACAAACAAAAACCAAACCCAACAGCTTCTTTTCCTTAAGTTATTCATACCATGTAGTTTGTTGCAGTAATGGAAATCTGACCAGTGTAGGATTCAGAATCATTAATTGTTAATGGTCTATCAAATCTCCTGCTTCTTGATGAGTGTTTATAATATGCATGTGACTAGGAGTTTGTCTATTTTTTCTAGGTTATCAAATTAGTGGGCATCTAGTTGTTAGTAATGATTGACAATTGTTTGCTGTAATTCACTTCTTATGACTTTTCTGTGTTATATAATGTTTCTTTGCACTGCTATTTAAAGAATATTTTATCTAATATGTATGACGACTGTATTGTTGTTATATGCATGAACTGTCTAATTATATCACTTTATTTTGGTCTCACATGACTCTTTAGAGGTAATTTGAATTTCTTGTAAGCAATATGTGGTTGGGTAGAGCTTTGTTATCCACTTAGTTAGTTTTTGTCTTTGAATTACAGAATTAAATCTATTAAGATCCAAGGCAACTATTGAACACAGTCTTACAATTGCTCTCTCTCTGTCTTCCTTTTTTTCCTTCTCTCTCTCTCTCTCTCTCTCTCTCTTTTGGTTTTTTTCGAGACAGGGTTTCTCTGTGGTTTTGGAGCCTGTCCTGGAACTAGCTCTTGTAGACCAGGCTGGTCTCGAACTCACAGAGATCCGCCTGCCTCTGCCTCCCAAGTGCTGGGATTAAAGGCATTTGCCACCACTGCCTGGCTGTCCTTCCTTTCTCTTACAGTGTTCTTTTGTGATTAAACAAATTACTTTAGTAGTTTGTTTTGATTCTTTGATTGACTTTGTTCAATCTGTTTTATTTTTGCTTTCTGGTTAACATGAGCCTTGCAAATGCATCTTTTTTTTTAATAAAAAGTTATTTTGGAATAATAGTCATAAAAATACGAAGGACACAAAAGAACAAGTAAGCACCCTCAGAAAATTCTCCAATGCACTGATTTGTCTCCATATTTTGAATTTTTAATATTCTATATTTCAGCTACAATATTTACTCTGTGTTAATATAATAAAAACTGCTGCTTTTAATAGTTGTAATTTCAGTCTTCATAACAGACATGTGAATGGCTTATGCATTCGGTGTTTCCTTGCATAATCACCTTTACTAGTGAGTTTTAAACCATCCTGCCTTTTCTTCTTGCTGGTGTCTCATTCTTCAGTTTGAAGAATTTCTATGTTTCTCTTTCCTGTTTGGCTGGTTACAGTCAGAGAAAGGGAGATTTAACAACATTTCTTTTTTCTTCTTTAATGTGTCTTTTTTTTTTTTATTTTGTTATATAAACATGGATACTACTAGCTTTCTGGCATCACATCTGGTTTGGCTAGCTCCTTTTAAGGTATTTTGGTCCATGAGCTTCTGTCCAGCTAGAATGTCTGTGAGCTCATGATCATCAGAATTATTTAACCACCATCTTCCTTTGACCCTTCCTCCTCAAATGTATCTCCAACAGAAAGGAAATGTATCTCCTTTTGAGAATAGGTCCTATAGCATGAGATTCATCATGAACCTAAAACCTCTCCTTTATAAAACTCTCAGAAAGGTGCTATGGCATTTTAAAAGAGACAGAAAAATTATTTTGGTTAATATTTATCACTTTGATAACAATATAATCATTTCCCTATTTTAATATGGAATTAGTAAAACATGGAATTTCTATTGAGTATTTATTAGAATTTATGTTTTTAGTTACTATTGTAAGTCTACCCTAACCCATGATTGTTTTATATGGTTCATAAACTCTAATAACCATGATATAATTTATCATTGTATATTGACATAATATAAATTGATATCAAATATTGATATCAAATATTGTTTAATATTTTAACCTTGATGATAACAGAATATACTAATATGTCTCAATGAATTTTTCATTGGAATCAACAGGTATGTCACATGGTATGTTGTTCATTCTGAGAGTAAATTTCTATTGATTAAATAGATTTATCCAGAGAAAATAATTTGATCTCTCAAGTATACTTAATTCTTAGTATGAATTTAGTTCTCACTTCCAAGGGCAAAAGTCAGTGAGACTATGAATCCATTTTTAGGTATTTTAGAGGAAAACACCCAGTGTGTTTTTAACAGAGAGAAGCTGTTGTGGGGGAGGGGGATGCTTATAGGATCATTGTTGCAAAATAGTAATAGTTACATATTGGAATAAATTATTTCCATCAATTGCTTCCTGCGGAAAAGCCGATTTGAAGACGCAGCCTCTGAACATGCCCAAACCATCTGAAATCCATCTGCTCTATGATACATACTTCATAAGATGTCAATGCTGTGATATAATTGTGCTTGATTTGGGGGCAGGAGATTGCTTCCAACTGTTGCTTCACTCTAATCTTCCCAATATGGTGCCTTAACCCCGTTTTACTGATTTTAAGTGCCTTCTATTAAGAAGACATAACTGGACTGAATCATGTACTTGTGCTGTGCAATAATTAAGGAGTCTCTGTATAAATCATTCCAGCTGGCCCCCAAGCCATTCTGGAATATTTTATTTGGCAAGAGAAAAAATTAGGCAGATGTTATGAGGCATAATACAGGTAAGGTAGAATGCTTTCCTTTCTGACTTACTATAGTATAACTTCTAATAGACTTTTAACAAAAATATTTAAACTCTAATAACTAGATGTATGAATTCAGTAAATATTTATTGAATAATATCTTTCTGTAAAAAGAAAATATGAAAATGCATGAAAGAGGAGATCACCACATCACTATATTTTAACACTTGTGATGATAATATTTGGTAAGTACATGCTACAAATCCCATGTACTACTAAAAATATAAAGAATACAATAATATCTACTTTATAATCATATCTATATATGCTCATGTTTTATATTGGAGCCTGACAAAAAATAGTTCTATATTCAGCCATAATTTTAAGACATATTTGCTGAACTCATTATTTAAATAAATATCCCTTTACCATACCAAATTGTACATTTTCAAAGTGTAAAGTGAGTATAGGCTGTTAGTTGTGATAACAAGTTTGAAGTGCTTTCTGAAGAGATGGAGATGGTAGGGATAGGGTATCTAAAGAAGACAGAGCAAAGTTTCAAGAAATACCATGTCCAAGTTCTAATCTCAGAAATCATCAAGTCCTTTAGAAAGAATATGACACCAGGTGCTACTACACAAACATGTATATACACCCATGTTCATACATTTACATTCATGTATTCATTTATATGTGGAATGATTGAAAGCAAATGAAATAGAAAGTGTTCAAACGTTGAAAAAAGTGAACCACAGTGGTTCTGTGTTGTTTTCCACCTAAGTTTATTGCTTACTCTGCAGTAGGATTGCCCTACACTAGACCCTAAACTGGTAGCGTTAGTGTTATTACCATGGGGTGTGACGGAACTGACTTTAGAGCTGTCAAAGAGGCTGAAAATTGAGTATGGGGATCTCTGAGAAAGGGGATCCACAGATCGGTGAATCTCCAAATTTTATCTAAACTCTCCTCAAATATTTACTTGACCTTTAAAGATGTGGGAGGCTCTCAGGAGTTCCACAGCTGGAAAACGGAGATATTCCGCTGATATCCGTGCAGAACACTTGTCCACTTGAAGTACTTTGATAACGATCGTCTAGTTTTATAGCTACCTATTATAGGTATGCCTTAAGAGGGAACATTATATCACAGGGCTTTGAATACACCTAAGATGAAATGCAAAGTGGAAATAAATCCCTGATCCAAGATACAAACCAAGCTTCCAGAAGCAGGCGATACACCAGTAGTCTCAACATCTTCTAGAATCAATTTTACTGCAGCTCAGAGGGTGATGAGCAAATGGAGAGTTTCTGCAAAGCATTTTCTCCAAAGTTAAGTATAAAACTACATTTTGACTTATTATCATTGTTTTGAGCCACGATCAAGAGAAAAAATTAATTAATAATAAATTATCTTAAGGCCATCTACCTAATGCAATTAGATTTTAAGTACTTAAAAAACAATAACGTTGATTTCTCTACATTCTATGACTCTACTTTAAGATGTCTTCAGCCATTGTGTGCCATCAGGTTCTGAAGAAATAGCAAGAGCTCTGGCAATAGCTGTGATTTTGGAGGTTTAACTGGCCAACAACTCCAAAAGAGGCATCTAGAAGAGGCATTTGCCATTCCATTCTTAGCATAACTCCATTTAAACAGTACATACAGACACACACACATACATATACTTAAAATATGTACATATGAATGTAAAAACTATGTTTAAATATATGTAATCTATCTATATATAAATATATATTTAAAGAAATTTATATGGGAACAGTCAATATGGATACTGGATTATAGAGGTCTTAGGGATATGTATACAAAAATGACTCATGAGGTAGATAAGTTTCTACCTTTCTGAGGAGCCTATACACTGATTTCTATAGTGGCTGCACCAATTTGTACCCTCATCAGCTTCTGTGAATAGATGTTCCTCTTTGCCTATATCGACGCTACCACCTGTCAGTTTTTAAAATTCTTCTTACTTGGGTAATGTAAAATCTTAAGTTAGTTTTAATTTGCATTTCCCTGAGAGCTAAAGATGTTGAACATTTTAATATGTTTTTCCATTTTTTTGAAAATATTTCATCTTTTGAGAAATTGTTTATTTTCATGCTCCAATTTAAACTGTTCTTTCCCTTTATGTTTAGATTCCCGAGATCTTTTTCCATTCTGTTGGATGTCTCGCCTCTCAAATTATAGCATCATTTGCTGTATGGAAGCTTTTTTTGTTTCATAGGGTCTCATTTATTGTTTGTTGATCTCAGTGCCTATGCTACTATGATCCTCTTCAGTATTGCTGTCTTCTGCTAGAATAAGGACATCAAATCTAATGTTGAAGTCTTTGATCTACTGGAAGAGAAGGAATGAGGTTTTCTACAGGGTGCAAGATAAAAATATGGTTGCAGTCTTCTATATCAATCCAGTTTAACTAGCCCTTTTTATTGAAATTTTGTTCTTTTCCTTCATGTGTATTGTTATCCCCTTTGTCAAAAGTCAGGTAGCAGTGGGAATTAGGGCCTATATATTGCTCTTCATTTCTAGTTCATTGATCAATGTGTCTGTTTTGTTTTGTTTTATTTTGCTTTTTTTTTTTGAAACAGGGTTTCTATATGTAACAGTACCAGCTGTCCTGAAATTTGTTTTGCAGTACAGACTAGAATGATTACACACATACAATAAAGACAGATTCAGATTAAAAAGACTTTTCAATGGGTCACAGTGTTAATGTACATGGACTTAGGAGAGAGAACAAAGAGTACTGAAAGTCACAGATGAAGGGAATAAAGATAATTAACTATTCAAAAGTAATACAGTAATAAAAAAACGTAAGCCGCATAAAGATAGAAAATTCACAGTCTATTTGAAGAAGGAAGAAATCCTGTCACCTGCGACAACATGGTTGGATGTGGAGGGCATTCTGTTAGCCCGATAAATCAGGAACAAAGAGATAAACACTTCATATTCTCTCTACTTTCAGAAACTAAAAGGGTTGATCCCATAGAAGGAGATTAACTTCATTAATGGGCCATGTGAGAGAAAATGGAGAATTGATAATGTGCATAAAGACCATTAGCTAGGAGGAATAAGTTACACAGTATATTTTATGGCTATTAATGAAAAGTTTTTGTCTAACTAGAAAAGAATGGTTTTGTTGAAACACAGTCCAAGAAGGAAGTCATGCAATGGAAATTCTGAGTGCTTGAAAGAGTAATCCTAGAAAACAAGAATTGCGTGACCTCAGTTCCTCCAAAGGTACAGAACTGTTCTTGGAATGTGAGCTACTTAGATTATTTATTACAAGTAGCTATTCTTACTTGTTTATATGCCTTTATGGAAAATATGTGACTTGTTTTTATAATTGTACACTTTACTCATGTGATTTCTCTTAATTCTCAGAGTATAAATTGTCTCAAGTTCTGAGTAAAATTGTCTGATGCATGAAACATTAATCTGCCTCATATTTTATGCTTCACTCCCCTAGGTTCCACTGTTAGTTAGAGCAGTAAAGATAATTTGAAAGTTTCCAGTATATAGAAATGATAACCCTTGATAGGAAGGAAATGTTAATTGTTTGTTTTATTTTACATATTATGAACACATAATCTAAATGTAAAATTCAACTTTAAAAATGAATGCAAATATAATGCCAACTCCCAAAATTAAAAATTAAGGAAAACAGTCATGTCAAACAAGTATTTAGATTGATAGACATTATTATAAATTAAAGCAAGCTTAATTAAAAAAACGAAGAATGACCATAAAATATATATGTAAATATCAGTCAGGTTTTTCCCAGTTTTCATGTAATTAATTGACAAATCAACTGCAGGAACCGGGCAGGACAGAAACTCCAACAGCAGCAGGGAGGGGAGAGGAGAAAAATGTAGAGCTCAATAAAAATCAATTAAAAAAAAGAATTAGCCAACCATCAAATGCTCTGAACAATGTCATGTGTTGCATGAATTGCTTGCTTAGAGGATGGTAGAAAAGGATATGATTGATCCTCATATTAACCAGCATAAGTTACATTTTGGATTACACAAGAAATTTCATTTTGTTAAAAACATGACAACATTTCAAAATAACAAGAGTACTGAGTATTTAAAATGACTGAAATTTGGAAGTTTGATAGTCTCTGTCCCGAAATGGCAGTTGGGTTCTAAATTAGAAATACCAAACTATCTGAAAATCCACAACGGACCAAAGATTAAGTCACAAGAGAATTAGTTTTACTGTATTGCAATGCAAAGATAAAACATCCAAATAAATGAAGAAGTTTACATAAATTTTTGAAGCACTGAAGGTGTGTATCTGAAAATACAAAAAAGTTTGATGTCAAGACAAATAAAAACTTACCAGGGATCTGGAAAAGACCAAGTAAATATAAAGTAATACGAAGCATGGATGTAATAAAGGTCAGAGTAGGCACCAGCAAAATGAAAACAGAAGAGGAAATCAAAATCCTGAAAATGTTTACTGAACTGAAATATCCTGAGCTCAGTTGATGAGCATGAGGGAAAGAGAAGAAACACAAATGATGATTATTGTATTTTCCTGGCATATGATCAATCAGAATAGATGTATGGATATCATAAGGAAATTATTATGAACATATGCCAGATAATCTGGTAATTTGAACAACAGAATTCCTTGTAATTAGGAACTTATTGGGACAGATGTAATGACACATGTCTGTAATTTCAGCAATTGGAATGTTGAGGAAGAAAGAGAAAGTCCCGCATATTAACACAATATGACAAAGCATATAATTGCTTCATTAGAGGCAGGACAGACATTATCACAGTGTAGTACATTTTCAGAGAAAACTCCCTAACCTGGAAAAAGCAAAGGAATCCATTGTACTGGTGCTTGAGCCAACGAAATCAGCAAAAAAACAGAAATGAAGAGACATTTATTGGAAAGAATGAATTCAATTTCTTTCATTTTCATATGCCATAATGTTCTACAGAATAAATTTCTTGGCAATAATTAATAACTGAATTTGTTAAAATGCAGAAATAATTATAATAGACAAAATGAATGATGTTTCTTTCTATATATGGTTGACAAACTGTTAAATTGTAAATTATAATGTTTTAAGGGCATAAAATATATACTTAAATATTTAGTCAATAAGATATAAAATTGAGTTTAAAACTACAAATATTACTGGATAAAATTAAGAAATCTAAAGTAAGTGGAGATCTATATTCATGGAAATGATGTCATCATTCAATATTACATGTCACAAAATTTAATAGTCATCAGAGTGTTTTGTAACCTTGCAAAACACCAAAAAAGTCTGCTTTACTTGAAAAATACACTGACATCTCACAGAAGGCAAGCCTGAGATATTCATTAACTATGAAAATCACCAATGTATTCCTGAGTTTATAAATAGGAAAAAATTAGAAGTGACCATTGGGTCCAGTGATTGGCAACTGTGGATAAAAAGGCAGGAGGGAGGATGAGGCTTTGGAGAAGAGGGATGCTAAAACCCAAAGGGTTCAAACTTGGTTTTTAATAGTGGTTGTGTTGGTTTCCTTCCTTCTTCTCTGTGTCTTCTTATTCTGTCTAACGTTAGGGTAACTTCGTATCTGTGATAACAATAACGCTGGGCATGCCCAGCTTTCTCAAGGTCATAAAGTTTCGTGATACACGAAAATAACACAATCAAGGAATGTTATATAATACTTTGCTCCTGAATGTGCCCAGATCTCTTAGCAGTTAATGACACCACCCTGACAAACAACAGTTAAAGTATCTATTTAAAGAATAATAACCAATGTTTAATTTTTTCCCTTTCAAATGCTTTGAGCTCTTGGCTAGAATAATGTGATATAGAAGAGACAGTATATCTATACTGAAAATATCTATTGTATAGTTGAAGAGACTGGAAGAACAGAGGGGCAGGGGTTGCCAGGAGCCCTGCAATGACAAAGCAAGATCAGGCATCTAGGGCTCCCAAGAGGAATTTTCACTTTTGCTCTCATCATTAAAACAGACCAGAAAATGGATGGAAGCAGACATGCCCCACAACATAGGATTTATTAAGCCTGCCACAATCTTCTTTCAAAAGGAGAAAAAAAATGGGTGTTCAAAGTCCTTGCTTATTGCTCAACATAATCTCTGTAGGGACAATGTCTTGTTAGGAGAGACAGTTGCTTTGACCGAGGTTGTTTCCTGTGCCCCAGACAGGATCAGACATTCATCATGGGCTGTTACTTATTTATCATCTCTTAGACATCGCCCTTAGTAGCACAAACATGAAAAGGCAAACTTTCTTTCCCCAGGGAAGGACAAGCCTGATCGGTCAGTGATTAAAAACCACCTAAACAGCTGACACTTGTGCCTCACCGAAAAGCTGCAGAAGGGCAGCCGAGGTCATTCTTAAGAAGTCAAGCTAAAGTTTGTACATGCATCAAAAATTATGTTCAAATGAAACTGAGCAAGACTCGGGGCATGTTGGCCACAAACTAACCCAAAGTCCACACAAAAGCATGACTAGGTGCTATGCCAGCACAGCAGGTAGGGGACAGGGCCCATGATGGGTATTCTGCACGAGGACAGGATGCTCGGTTCTGGACTTCAGGGCTGGATTTGGGGGCTCAAGATTTTTAGAGAATTTGCTGATGACTCATCTAAAAGTAACAAAGAATAATGAAAGAGGAGGAAGATTACCACTGAACTTGAGATACTGGAGCAAACAGGCTTGATACCTACAAAATGATGCTATCCACTCATTTCCACTCTAACCAGAAAAACAGAATGGCATCCATTTGGAGGCAAATGAGTATTTACACAGGCCAAAAATAGATTTGGATAAAAACTGGTTTTGCCATACATCAGCAGATTTCCAGGGAGTACAGTACCATTTTTCCGCCCCAAAGTATGGTTACACTATCCCTTGTAGGGCTTTTCTGCAACAGCCGTAAAAGCCCAAATGCTGGATTTGGGGAAAGTGAGCAGTTAAATAGTATTGTCTCTAGCTTCTTCAATTCATCAGAACCGTTTTTCACTTTTATCAGCTCCCATAGAGGCGGAGCCTAATGTCGTGGTTGTTGCTGACTGTAGGTGTCCTCCCATTAATTTCATTCCCACAGACTTCCAGGTGCTGAGGATTGGTGATGCTGGGTTCACTTAAAGGTATCTTCACATATGTTTGGTATGTATTGTTTTCTCCTGCTTATTAAGAAAAGCTCCAAATGGGGTTGGAAATATGGCTTAGCCAATCAGAGGGGCTACTGATGATGCAGAAGCCCAAAGAACACCCACACAGGGAGCTCAAAACAGTCAGTTTTCATGGGATCTGATATATTTTTCTGGCTTTTGTGGACAATTGTGCTCACATGTACATACACATGTGCATGCATAAATAAAAATAAGTCTTACAAATACCACTAATATTTCCCAGAAGAATATGGAAGATTAAATTTGTTAAAACAAGTGTCCTTCGGTTGTAGATTCTCTGGAAGAATACAGATGATTGAATTTTGATAGCAAGTTTCTCCTTTGGTTCTAGTTTATTTTTCTTTCTAAGTCTCCTGCCTTGTCTGAAATTTTAAGTATTTTTAGCATTCTTTTAGACAAAGAGAAGTAAAATACCAAAGTTCATAAAAAGGTTTCAATGTAATAGCAATGAAAAAAGGAATTACTTGAACGTATTGCATTCTTTTACCACTGGCCTTCAACAACATTTGTGTATAGTTGGCAGCAGAGTGGGCCATGGGGATGAGAATAAAAAACAAACTCAATCTAAAGGTGCCATTTAGCTACTAAGATTTGGTCAGAGGAGCGCTGTGAAGAAATACCAGCCTCCGGGATCAGAATGCAGAAGGGGAAAGTGCAAACCTGGGCACACGAGAGCCAGAACAAGCAAGAGGCAAGCCTAGCAGTCACCAGTGTGTCTTGGTTTCAGGACATTTGGAAATCTGTTTGTATTCCCCAGTGAATCCTTATCCTCTTCCAGCACCTTTCTTGCTTAAATTCCATGGAATGTTTTCATTGGTTTGACTGATTGAAAGCTTTGTCTATACTTGTTAAGTTTCTGTAGACTATGGCTTACCTATGGGCCCCAGTGTGTGTGGACCTTTACAAAGAACAGGAGTCCGTGGATCAGCCACATCCTAAAGATCTTGTTTGGCTGAGGGATGAAAGTATGGGAAAGGACCTAACATTAGACAGCAGAAATTCAGGTTAGAGTAAACACTGGAGATAATTTTTAAAAACCATATTGTTATATCCAGCTGCAAGAGAGTGAAATGATTGCTGGTGATGTGATTTTGACTTTGAGTTTGAAACTATGATGAAAAGAAAAAAATGCCAAATCCTGGAGAGAAGGGAAAAGACATCCTAGGCTTCTGGGAAAGGACAATTTTGGCAAATTGATTACTGAACAGTGAATGTGATAAACAGATTCTTCTTTTAGTGCTTTATGTGATAATATTGCAAGCCACACAATTCACTCAAAATATATACTACAGTGGCTTCTTGTTTATTTATATAGGTTCAGGACCACCTCAGCGCAATCTTATAGGGGTAGGGAGTTTGCATAGATGTCTCATTTAGGGTTGACCATTCAGTCTGTTATTCTTAATACTTTGGCTGGTTGTGTGTCTCTCTGGTGATTACATAAAAGAAGCCGCTTTGACCAAGAGGGAAAGCAGCTCAAGTCCATGGCTATAAACATAAATATTCAGAGGACAGTTTGATGGCATGACTGCTTAGCAAAAATAACAAAATCGGGGTTTCCCACAGAGTCTATGACTTCTTCAGTCAGGGGCTTTTAGTTTGAGCCATTAAATTCCTTTCTCTGGACCAAGATTCCAATCTATTCAGAAAGTGGTTGGTTTCCCCATAATAGTCAAGCCGTGATTACACCAGTGCACAGACCTGGCATGCTGACAGTGAGACATGTGAAGTTCAGAGCTGGGGACATGATTTGAAGGAGAATAGGCCCCAAGGGGAGTGACACTGTTAGAAGGTGTGGCCTTGTCGGAGGAAAAGTGTCATTGTGGAGGCAGGCTTTGAGGTCTCATGTATGCTCAACCTATGTCCAGTGTCCAAGTTCATTTCCTGTTACCTTTGGATCAAGATGTAGAATTCTCCAGCACCATGTCTGCCTGCATGCCACAATGTTCCTTACCATGGTTGGAATACCTCTGAAACTGTAAGCTTCCACCTCAATTAATTTTTTCATATTTATGAATTTCTGTGGTCATGGTGTCTTTTCACATCAACAGAAACCCTAACTAAGACAGCTGGGTAAGACCACTGATGTCCTTTCTTCTCTAACTGAACCCACATGACTTTATGGAACCATGAAAGCTGGCCAGCAGGAAGGAAGTTTCCTGATTTGTTTTATATATTTATTTCATTAATTCTTAATTAATACCTTAACCCATTCTGGGAGTGATTTTGCCAACTCATGTAGAGTTCTTCCATTGATTCTTTTGTTTTATTTTAAAGTGCTGTTTTGGAATTAATTTACTATCTATGGGATTTTCAGAATGCATTTTTGTAGAAGTCCTTGGTTTAGGTTAACTACCCAACTAACTTCTCTTCTTCTTGGTTTCCTTCCCCTGGTCCTCACCTAAATACTTAACTTTCACTATTCCTCTCTCTTCTTTAATTTCACACGTCCTACTATTCTACCTCTTCACCTTTCTTTTCTATACAATCCACTACCCTTCATCCTTAAAATTCCCTTTCTAGCTTTTTGGCTTCAAATTGTGCTCCATTTTGAACAAACAAAAGAAAAGATTTGAAGCAGAGATCTCCATGTAAGACACAGCATGCAGCATTTGTCTTTTCAGGTCTGAGTTACCGTACTCAAAACAATTTCTTCTGTTCCATCTGTTTACTGGCAAATTTAATGATTTCATTTTCTCTGTAGCTGAGCAATGTTTTGCTTTGTGTCTGTATCACATTTTTTCTTATCCATTACCTGTTGCTGACATCTAGGTTGATTCAATTTCTTAGCTATTACAAATAAGGCAGTAATGAATGGGAGAGCTCTGGGATACCATGAAAAGACAAAAGCGTCAAGTCATGGGTGTCCTCAGTGGCTTTCTATTGCTGTGACAATACACCATGACCAAAAGTAACATGAGATAACAAGGATTTATTTCAGCTTACAGTATACAGAAGTTCATAATTGAGGGAAGTCAGAGCAGGAACTCCTAACTGGAGCTTCTGAAGTAACATGAAGATAGGAACTGAATCAGAAGCCATGGAGAAATGCTGCTTACTAGCTTGCTCTTCATGACTTGCTTGGCCTATTGCCTAATACAAGCTATTTTCATATGTATATTTATATGACTTACCTGTCCGCAGTGGGCTGTGACCTTCCACTTCAGTCATAAATCAAGAAAATGCCCCATGACAAGCCCACAGGCCAATCTTATGAAAAAAAATTTCAATAACGGTTCTGTTTTCCTAAATGATTCTGGCTTGTGTCAAGCTGAGGAAAAAAAAACATAACAGTGGGTAGAGAAGATGGAGAAGAATACTCCACTAAAGGCATGGAAAATATTTTCCAAAAAATTATAGTGGATAATTTCCCAACTGTAGAGAAAAAGATGCCTCACTTTGTACCAGAAGCTCAAAGAACAGCGAGTGGGAAGGGAAAAGGAACTCTCTTTGATATATTAGTGAAAACAATAGAGCACAGACAAATGGGTGATATAGGAAGAAATAAGTGAGAAAGGTCAAGTCATTAATAAAAGCAGACCTACCAGGACAACTCCTAATTGTTTCATGAAAAAAAAATTGAAATCCAGAATTGCCTAGGATCCCAGATCAGAAAGATCATAACTACCATCTGCAGCGGTCGGATCAATAAATCACCAGTAATTGATATTTAAACAAATTTAATAACAAAACCAGACTCACAAAACCAAGGTTCCAGCGGAGTATCCAGCGGAAACAGGAGAGCGCGCGGAAGGGGCGCGCAGCAGAATATATCAGTAAACATACGCCTGAGGGCAGCCCGCCCCCAAGGGGAGGGCTTATCCCTACATCTCCCTCCTTTTGTCTAAATAAGACAGAACTAACCTAAATACAACTATAAACAATAAAAATAAATAATAGATATAACAAACTATATTGAGAACAAAAGTTTTACCAGACATTCTATCTCAAGGAGTCTAAATAATGTAGAGAGTAATTACAATTATATAATCTTCAACTCCGTCAAAGATCCGAGAAGGGAATAAATATTACTTAACAAATGAGCGATATCCAAAGCGTGCCATAAATGACAGAGACAACAGACTACCTGGGCAATCACCCAAATTCTCGTTCGCAATGTTGAGTCAACCAACTTTGGCTAAGGCCTAGCATGACTGACATACCATTATCAAATGCAAGGAATTTTCTTAGAATTATCCTACCCTGTCTTGGCAAGATAAGAAAATCCTGTTTCATATCTTTGTCAGTAGATGAGGTATGGGCTTTTCTTAACCCAAAGGCCAATTCTGCCAAGAAGACAAACTCCCAGTGGAGTGTCTTTGGTGCTCAACGTTCTCTCGGGAGTAGAGTGGTGTCGCCAGGAGTAATTGTGTCTCGGCACAGAATTCTAGGTTAGCTTAAAGGCCATTTTCTACAGCTCTTTAAAGAGGCTGAAGATTATACTATCTATACTAAATATAATCTCTATGTATCTAGAATACCTTATTAACCTAAAAATAAACATGAACAACATAAAATTCTCAATACCTATCTAACTTGAAGACAAAAAAAAATAAACAACTGTGCAATACATGAAGACAATGATCTTCATCTGTAAACAATGTCATTACATATCAAATGTAAACAATGTTATTACATAAATAGTATCAGAGGTAGAAATGTACATTGTGATATGGTAGATGTATCAATACAATATAAGTATACTCTTATACAAAAATAGAGGTAGGAACACTCACATTCAATATTCAATATGTCAATATACAGGAAACAGTACCAATACAATTTTCTAAAAACAGTAACTCACAAATACCAATCATCCCATCAAACCAGTTAATCCCCCTTTTTTTTTTTTTTTAACATACCCCTAACTCCATAAAACATCTCCCCATCCCCTCAACCCCAAACCAACCACTAAAAGATGTCCCTAACCCTGAGGGCAAACTCTGTTGGGGGAGGGGACGCCGTCCTCTAAGATTGCTTCAAGCTGACATGGGGGCGATGTTCTCCTTAGGGGCTCCTGTGAAAGCAAATGATGGTAAAATTCCCAAATTAACCTTTGGCCTAAGAAAATTATAACTAGTCCCTGAGCGCTTTGAGAAGGTCCGGCCAGAGTGTCGTCAAAAAATGTGCACCATTCGAAATTGTCTTGTGCAGTTGGTACCAAAAAAAATTATTAGCACGTAGAAAAGAAAAAAAAAAAAAAAAAAATATATTCAATATATTCATGACGTCATAAAAACCAGGTTGAGTTGATGTTGTGGGGCCCCATCTTCATCCTGGAAACTTCAAAAATTACTGTAGGAAAATTTGTTGCTTGTTATGGGAAATTTAGACACTAACAACAAGGACATATACTGACATATAAAGAAAGACACAGATACGAGGAAAAGCAAAAACAAAAAACAAAAAACATATATACATAAATATATAAAAAATCAATACTTACGGTATGTATATAATGTTAGTTGATCCTTAGTAGGTCGTAACTATTATCCATCCATCAGTAATTAAATATTCAGGGTCCCTTAAAGTCTTTGAAGATCAATATTTTCCTGTGGAGATAAGAAAAGAACCCTGCCCCCAACCTATCTGTATTCCTTACCATCAGTATGCTCGCCAACCTTGTGAAAGAATTGTTATTTATCTTTTCCAAATGGCTTTTCTTCTTCATACCGAACCTTTATTAGTTTTGTCGGTATCCACAATTGTTCCTCACCTGTGGAGATAAGAGCAAAACCCCTTCCCCAACGCAGCACATCTCCTGGTTTCCATTGTGAGGTCAGCACATCCTTGAAATAAACTGGTTGATTTAGTTCAGTAGACTTTTCCATTATCCAATGTCTTTCTGCAGCCGTTGTCCCCTTCTCATTAGCGTTAAGAAAATTCAAGGTTAACAAAGCATTATGTAACCTATTTCTGGGGGTGTTTTCCACCCCTTTCTGTTTATTCAACATATCTTTTATAGTTCGATTTGATCTTTCTATGACTGCTTGACCTGTAGGATTGTATGGTATACCTGTAACATGCTTGATATTGTAATAGTCAAAAAACCGTTTCATTTTCCTAGAGGCATAAGCAGGACCATTGTCCGTCTTTATTTGTGTAGGTATACCCATGATAGCCATGACTTCTAATAAATGAGTGATTACTGAATCAGCTTTTTCTGAACTTAAAGCAGTTGCCCACTGAAAGCCTGAATAAGTGTCAATGGTGTGGTGAACATACTTCAATTTGCCAAATTCTGCAAAGTGGAACACATCCATCTGCCAGATTTCATTCCTATGGGTGCCCTTTGGATTAGCCCCTGCTGGCAGTGGCGTTTGGTTATAGAAAGAGCAAGTAGGGCATTTCTTTACAATCTCCTTAGCCTGTTGCCATGTAATAGAAAACTCTTTCTTCAAACCCTTGCTATTAACATGATGTTTTTTATGAAATTCAGAGGCTTGTAGCACACTACCAATCAATAACTGATCAATGTCTGCATTACCTTGTGCTAGAGGACCTGGCAGACCCGTATGGGATCGGATGTGTGTTATGTACATAGGGCAGAGCCTGTTCCTGATCAAATCTTGAACCTGGATAAACAATGAGGTTAGTTCTGTATCATCAGGTATAAATTCAGCAGTTTCAATATGTAAAATAACTCTTTCTGCGTATTGCGAATCAGTAACTATATTAATAGGTTCTCTAAAATCCCTTAGCACCATAAGAATGGCATATAATTCTGCCTTCTGGACAGAATCATAAGGACTTTGTTCCACCTTACCCAAGTCTTCCGATTTGTAACCTGCCTTCCCTGTTTTATTGGCATCAGTATAGAATGTACGGGCTCCAGTTATTGGAGCATCACGGACGATTCGAGGAAGGATCCATGAAGTTCTCTTTATGAAGTTAAGCCTCTTGCTTTTTGGATAATTGTTATTAATATCTCCCAAAAAACTAGCACAAGCTCTTTGCCATGGTTCATTATCTTCCCATAATTTCTTTAGTTCATCAGCAGTGAAAGGCACTATAATTTCTGCTGGGTCTATGCCTGCTAATTGACGAAGTCTCAGCTTTCCTTTTATAATTAACTCGGCGACTTTTTCCACATAAGTTTTCAGTTTTTTACTTGGTTTATGTGGTAAAAAGATCCATTCCAAGATAATATCATCTCTCTGCATTAAAATTCCTGTAGGAGAAATTTTGGATGGTAATATGACGAGAATACAATCGAGCTCTGGATTCACCCTGTCCACATGTGCCTGTTGTAATTTTTCCTCAATCATCGTCAGTTCCTTTTCTGCTTCAGCTGTTAATTCTCTGGGACTGTTTAAATCTTTATCACCTTCCAAGGTTTTGTTCAGATGAATTATTAGATCAGGTGTTATCCCAATAGTTGGTCGTAGACTGGAAATGTCTCCTAACAGTCTTTGAAAGTCATTAAGAGTCCGTAAGCGATCTCTCCTAATTTGTGCCTTTTGTGTCTTAATTTTTTGCAAACCTATTTTATAACCTAAATAATTAACAGAATCTCCCTTCTGTATCTTCTCAGGAGCAATTTGCAATCCCCATTTAGGTAAAAGTATCTTTATTTCTTCAAACAGTCTGTTCAAGGTATCCATGTTTGAATCGGATAACAAGATGTCGTCCATGTAGTGGAATATTATAGATTCAGGAAACTTCTTGCGTACTATTTGCAATGGTTGGTTCACAAAATATTGGCACAAGGAGGGGCTATTTAACATACCCTGGGGGAGGACGGCCCAGTGGTATCTCTTGGAAGGTTGAGAATTGTTGTAAGTAGGCACCGTGAAGGCAAATTTTTCTCTATCTTCTTTTTGTAAAGGTATGGTGAAAAAACAATCCTTTAAATCAATAACTATAAGAGGCCATCCTTTTGGTAATAAAGAGGGCAAAGGGATTCCAGATTGCAGAGGACCCATAGGTTGAATAACTTTGTTGATAGCTCTGAGATCTGTCACCATTCTCCATTTACCTGATTTTTTCTTAACCACAAATACAGGAGAATTCCAAGGACTGGTAGATTCCTCTATATGTCCAGCATCTAATTGCTCTTGTACCAGCTGTTCTAAAGCCTGTAACTTTTCCTCAGCTAGAGGCCATTGTTTTGTCCATATTGGTTTCTCAGTCAACCATTTTAGAGGCAATGCTGTTGGTATCTCTGAAGGAGTTTCAATTGTTTGTTCTTGTACGGCCCGAATGGCCGGTTTTCTCCGTTTGTAATATCTTTTAATATTATTCTCAGAAATATAGGCTCTAGAATTAGCAGGAATGTTAATTTGGGTATTCCATTGTTGTAATAGGTCACGACCCCATAAATTCATTGCAATACTGGCTACATATGGCCTTAATTTCCCTATTTGTCCCTCAGGCCCTATACATTCAACCCATCTCGTGCTCTGTCTTACTCGAGATAGGGTTCCAATTCCCAGGAACTGAACATTTACATTCTGAAGAGGCCAATATGGATGCCAAGATTCTGGGGTAATGATACTTACATCAGCACCTGTGTCCAGCAGGCCAGTAATAAAAATGCCATTTACACACACTTTCAGCTTAGGTCTTTGATCATTTATAGAAGTTTGCCAAAACACACGTAACTCATCTTTCTGCTCATTATCGTTTGTAACAGTAGGCATGAGGTTTCCTAATTGTCCTGACGAGGCACGTTCTCTGCAGAAACTGGAAATGACTGGACCATGTTTGCCATGGGGGCCTGTGAGGCCCCCCCTCTCACGTTTCCCGTCTGTATCAGGTTTCCTTGTCTATCTCTTGTAGATCTACACTCATTCGTCCAATGTCTACCCTTTCCACATCTTCTACATAAACCTGAAGGCTGAGTCCTTCTATTTCTGTTATTTCTAGAAGACGCATTATTATTGTTTCTGAAGGTCCGTTGTTTACAATTCCTTCTCATATGACCCATTTTGCCACAATTAAAACATTTGGTATTCTGATGTCTCCTTTTACCATTGGAAATTGCTTCCTCTACCCATGCTTCAGTGCCATAATCAAATGTATCAACATCCAGTGTATGCAAGACCCATTCTTCCAAGGGTGCTGATCTGAACCTTAAAGGCCCCAAAATCTTTTTGCATTCCACATTTGCATTTTCATAAGCCAAAGACTCAATCATTATACGTCTTGTGTCAGGGTCAGGTATCCCTATTTGTACAGCCTTAGTAAGTCTTTGTAAAAAATCACTAAAGGGTTCTCTCTGACCTTGTTTAATCGTAACAAATGATTCCATTCTCTGTCCTGGGTCTTGTACCCTGTCCCAAGCCCTTAAGGCTGCTGTAGTGCATATGGAGAGTATGCTTTCATCCAAATTAGCTTGTTCCTGAGGATCGGAAAAGAGTCCTTCACCTAGAATTTTATCTAGGGAGATGTCACTTCCCTTCGCCTTTTCTTGCTGTTCTAAAAGTCTAGCCTCTTGCCTGAATAAGCATTTCCATCTTAAATGCGTCCCACTCTCAAGGACTGCAGAGGTCATCTGGGTCCAGTCTAAAGGCGTTGGTCTGCTCATTATGGCCCAAGATTTTAGCATCTCTTTAACAAAAGAGGAGTGCATCCCGAAAGCCGTGACAGCCTGTTTAATTTCTTTGAGATCATTTATACGGACAGGCTCCCATGTATCTTCCTTAAGGATCCTAGGGTTTTTGGAACCAATCACCTTCTCTGTCGTTATTACTGGAAAGGCAGGTAGAGGTGTAGATAGAGATTTGTGGAAATTGTCCCGGAGGGATTTACCCACAGATGTAGTTAAAACTTTCCTTTCTACCGTTTGTTCTTCCTCATCAGAATCAGAATTTAGAAATTCCTCAATCTTTTCAATTCTATTCACCATTGCCTTCTGCAATGTCTGTATCTCCTGTCCAGAATTATGTTCCAAAGCCCTCATTGAGGATTCTAAAGTATGAAGTTTGTCCGTTAGAGATAAGTTCTCATCTTTGGACATGATTTTTATGGCATAAACCGTGCCTTCTTGTATTGACAATCTTTCCACCACTCTGTCATAAGCTTTAGACAAAAGTTGATTTTCCCATTCAACCGATTTAATTCTCTGAGATAATGTTTCAGTCCCTTCAGAAAGTGACTGATGAAATTTACGATTTAAATCAGCTGTTCCTTCTTCCATAATAATAAATTTCTCCTTAATATCAGCCTGAACCTTTTCTAAGTTTTTTTCAGTCACCATTGTCTTGTTAAACAAAGTTCTGTTCTCTTCCTGTAGAACTTTAAACTGATTCATGAGAAGATCATTGTCATGCTTAATCGTTTGTAGATGTTCAACCTCTGCCTTAAGAATCCTGGATTCATCTCCAATAGTTTTTAGATGTTCAACCTCTGCCTTAAGAATCCTGGATTCGTCTCTTAAAGACTCTATCAGACTTTTGTTGTCAAACCACTTAAGACCAAGGAAAACTACTAATCCCAGAAGGATCCATAGATGTGGGGTGCTAGACACCTCTTGTAGGATCTCCCACATGGCACACTCAAAAAGGTTATGGAAGTTGGAAGAGGTGATATTATCAGACATTTTATTTATAAAAGGAAAAAAAAAATTTTTACCTGTAATGACTGGTTCCTGCCAGAGGTGGCGAAAGAGTCCACTTGAATCCACGTGGAGAATTGATCTGAAATGAACCTCAAGACTGAAATTTATACAAATGACCCCTTGGGGCCCAATGTGGCGGTTTGTGTTGTAAAACCGCAAATATTTAAGCTTCCCTGTTCGGTTCCAAACGTCAAAGCAGAGAGGGAGGGGTTAAGTCCTCTGCTCTGCGAGAGGAACACAAAGAGCTGCCTGCAAGCCGCAGTGGGGGAGGTGCGCGGAAGCGAACAAAGCCGTCCCTGCTGACCTAAATCGGGCGGGCGGGCAGGAGCGGGCGGGCGGGCAGGAGCGGGCGGGCGGGGTGGCGATCGCTGAAGTGGCTAATGGCAGGCAGACGGGACTCTGTGGCGATCGCGTTCGGTGCCGCGTTCGCGTCCCGAGCCGCGCCGCTGCGGGCGGGGAAATCGGCAGCCTGTGTGCCTGACCTGCTGCGGACACAGCGGGTCTAAGGAGCGGGTGCTGGGCCCCACGATGGGCGGCCAACTGCAGCGGTCGGATCAATAAATCACCAGTAATTGATATTTAAACAAATTTAATAACAAAACCAGACTCACAAAACCAAGGTTCCAGCGGAGTATCCAGCGGAAACAGGAGAGCGCGCGGAAGGGGCGCGCAGCAGAATATATCAGTAAACATACGCCTGAGGGCAGCCCGCCCCCAAGGGGAGGGCTTATCCCTACAACCATCCTAGAGCATACAATAGTACTCTTACTTAATTTGAAGAAGAAGGGCCAGATGGCTCAGTAGTTAAAAGCACTGGCTGCTCTTCCAGAGGATTCATAGTTGATTCCCAAGGCCCACATAGTAGCTTACAATCATTCAGTTCAAGGGAATCTGATGACCCCTCTGACCTTTGAGGGCACCAGGCATACAAATGGCACAAAGACATATATGAAGCCCAAATACCTAGAAACATAAAATAAATTATAAGGAAAATAATTTTTCACAATAAAGAAAAAATAAATTAAAGAAATTTATGATTATCAAGTTAATTTACAGAGGGGAGATTACTAGAAGGAATACTTGGCCTGAAGGGAGAACACACATCAAGGAAGCCTTAGGAATAAATAAACAATACCAAAACAACAATTCAAAAGAGGTCTAAGAAAACACGACAAATTTTAAAAAGCAAAAATGACAGTCATGACCTGAATATTCACCTTCTTAACTCCTCAATAAAAGAATACAAGCTAGCTGAGTTGATCAGAAAAATGGCTCCATCTTTGTTCTGTCACCAAAGTAAATGGAATTGAGAACCAAGCAAATATGACAAAATCGATATCTTACAAATACCTGGGGAAAATGGAATAAACCAAAAACAGTCAGTAGAAATAGGGAAGGCGAGTTCACACTCTCCCATTAATCAAACCACCAAGAAGAGGTTACAGTTCTAAACATGTATGCATTAAATACAGGCATGTTCAGTTTTTTAAAACAAGTAGTAGTAGATATGAAGCCAGAGTATCGACAGCCAGTGATAGTGGTTGACTTTGATACCTGATTCTCACCAATAGACAGGTCATCTAGTTAAAAATTTGTTAAACACTGTAGTTAAATGATGGTTGTTGATAAAGTGATATGTGTTTCTACCTCTTGTGTTAACAGCCACTATCAGGACATAGGACTCCAAGATCATTCATTCTTAAGTTATCAGTCCCCCTTCTTTTATACACTTTCAATACCCACTAGTCCTGTTCCCCACCTCTAGCCAATCACTGATTTGATTTCTATCATTATAGTTTAAACTTGGGAGTTCATATAAACTAAGTGATACATCATGAACCGCATTGTGTGTATGGGGTGAGAGAGATGGCTCAGAGGGCAAAATCACTTGCTGGACAAGGCCAGTGACCTGCTTTCAACCCCTGGAGCCAACAATAGAAGGAGAGAACTGATTCCACAAAGCTATCTCCTGATAGCCAGATGTGTGCCGTGGTATAGGTGCCTCTCCGCTCATGCATCGCAAGCGTACACATGCACACATAATAATAAGAACAATAAGTAGTGATAAATGAACAACATTGTGTCTGGCTTCTTGTTAGCCTAATTTGACTTTCTTTGTCGGTGTGGATTTGGAATGTATCCAGGCTGTTTCATGTGTCAATAGTTTATTCCTTTTCATTGAAAAAGTAGTATTTTACTGTATGTATCCTTTTGTGGTTGAGAACTAAATGGTAGACATTTATGTTGGTTCATATTTTAACTTAGTATACCTTCTATCAACATCCATTGACATGTTTCTGTGTTGAGATATTAGAATGAGATCCTTAGAATAATTGGGGTGCTAGAGGCAAATTACTGGATCACGGGGTGAGTTTACATTTGATTGTGTAAGAAACTCTCTCATGTTACAAAGGTCTTGATCCTGCCAACACTTGCCTTTCCAGCTTTCCTTGCTTTTGCAGTCGTGGTGCTCCTATGGGGGTATCAGCTGAGATTCGGTTTGGAATTTCTCTGATGACTACTGATGGTGAACACCTTTGATGCAGCTTTCTCCCACCCTGCCGTCTTTATTCAACTCTGTTGGGAAATTTTAGTGTAGTTATTATCTTTCTAGTATTGAGCTGTAAAATTAAAAGAAATCTTAATGCAAATTCTTTCTCAGCTAAATGTACAGTGAATTTTCCCTACTGTGGTAGCCTATTAATTTTCTTAGGTGTGTCTTTGAAAAGTGGGCATTTTAAAGTTTGATGAAATCCCCTTCATCCATTTTTAATACTATCCTTCTCTTTTCTAGGTTGTGTCTGAGGAATCAGAGTGAAGCTGGCCTCAAGGCTACCAAGGTCATATCCTGTGTTAGCTTCTAGAAGTTTCGTGCTCTTGATTTTTGTTTTTGAAAGCAGTTTCAGAATTATTTTGAATTAACTTTGTTCAGGACACGAAACTGAGGTCTCTATATTTTTCAGATGACTATCCAGTTATCCACACACTCTTAAATGAGTTCATTCTTTCTCTTTTAAATTGCCTTGATGTGTCAGAGCTATAGATAGGAAGAGGTAACCAGTAAACCACTGTGTTAGCTACCTGACAAAAGCCCCTAAAGGAAGAAGGTTAAGAGAGTTGAAGACTGGTGCTCAGTATACTTTCTGCTTTTTATTCAGTTGGGGACGTTAGCTCATCGGATGGTGCCACTCACATCTGGTGTGAGTTTTCCCTCCTCAGTTAAGCTTGGTGGAAACACCCAAAGGTGTGGTCCTTGTTAATTCTAAAGTCAGTCAGGTGTCTTGAAACCGCCCCCCCCCCAAAAAAAATTATTTAAAGTCAGTCAGGTTGACAAGGAAGACTAAGCATCACAAACAGTACGACCTGAAATGAAAGAAAGCAAGGCAAAACAAAACAAAATACAAGTATTGCTCCTCTCCACCAATATGTGTTCAAATCTGGCCTCTAGTTCCATTTTACTAAAAACAGGTTTGTGAAGGACTTTTTTTTTCCACACTTCTTATTAACCAATGCAGAAGTAACGTAACAAGTCTTGCTCCTGGGAGCATCTATGGCTGAAAACTTCACCTCACTTTACCCAATCCCTCATCTACAACTAACATCAACTTACAAATATGTATTCATATGCACAATCGTATTCTATAAATGCACTTGGTTCTCAGATCTGTCAAACATGATATCCACACTCGCCAGCCCTGCCACTGGCAGCTTCTATGCTTTGCCACAGGATCTGGTCCTTTTGTGGACTAACATTTGAATCAGCTCAGCAAACCCATGGGCTGTGTTTTGCAGATTTGTGAGTTGAGACCAGGCCCTCATTCTTGCTCGGTAAACACTATTTTCTAGCTACCCTGCTACCTTCTCGATCAGACCAGTTTTGCTAACCATACAGCAGTGTGGAAGTTACTGCTTTAATCTTTGTTTCAGTGACCTGGATGCATTTACTTTAGCTAAACCTGGCTGTTTATTTCTATCTCCCAATCAAGGGGTGTCAGTCCGCCAATCAGCTATTAGCAACCATTTAATGGGTTTTTAACTTCCTGTCACTGGGTTTTGTAATTATACGCCTTGTATTGTGTTACAAGTCATTTGCTCGGATTTCTTAGTTTACCCACGTTCATCATTTTCCTCTGATTATTTGAATGTCTTGTTTTAATTCTTTGAATGCATTTAAATAGAAGCTTTGAAGTCTCTCCTGTATTCAGCATCTGCATCTATTCAGAACGTTTTAACTGACTGCCCTTTCCAGATGTGTGGGTTATGCTTCCTTTCAAATTTATTCTTGTGTGCCTCACAATTGTCAACAGTAAATGGACATTGTAGATAACATGTTAGAATGATGATGAGCTCCGTTGTTTTCTTCAAAGGAATTATATGTTTTCTACTCAAAATCAGTTATTATGCCTGAACTCAAGCTGAAAATAGTGTCTCGCTCAAATTATAAAATACTGATCTCTTACAGGGCATATGGTAGCACGTGCCTTTAATTCTAGTACTCAAGAAACTGCAACAAGAAGGGCATAAGTTCAAGGTCAGCCTGGCCTATTTGCCGAAGTCAGCCTAGACTCTAGAACTGGAAGCAAAACTAGAACCAAAACTGGTATTTTTTTTTTCCCTGTTAAGATTTTCATCTCATGCTTTCAAGTCAGGTTTTCTTATTGTCCTCGGTGTTTAGCTGGGAAAGTAGATACGTGCTCTCTCCAGGTGAACCTACTAGATGGGGGAGGCCTTTGCTGAGCAGCATAGAGGGCATCTTAGGATTCCTTGACCAGCTGCTGTATCCATGTTCTCCAGTTTTTTGGTTGGCACAGCAGGATTGTACGCCTCGCCTTTCTGACTGCAAAATGGCCTTAAGTAGAACTCTGGATTGGAACTCCCTGGATATTGTATCGTGAAACCATCTCCTTCAGGGAATTCAACTATGTTTGTGTTAGAGCTTTACCTGTACTTCATTTGAATCACTTTCTTTTTTTTTTCTTTCTTTTTTTTTTTTTGGTTTTTCGAGACAGGGTTTCTCTGTGGTTTTGGAGCCTGTCCTGGAACTAGCTCTGTAGACCAGGCTGGTCTCGAACTCACAGAGATCCGCCTGCCTCTGCCTCCCGAGTGCTGGGATTAAAGGCGTGTGCCACCATCGCCCGGCTGAATCACTTTCTTTCTGACTCATTTTATTTTCTTTGTAATCTGTTCCTATTGAATTTCCTTGTGAAATTTCCATTTAATTCCATTCTTGCTTAATTATCTTACTTAATTTTCAAGTATGTCTTTTTCATTAATTTCATCATTGATTTCAATTAATTTATTTCTTTGCGTGCTGTTTGATTGATTTTCGTTTTTAAACGTTGGATGTATTATATAAGCATTATCATTAAAGTGTTTGCTTTTAGGGTATTTTATTCTGAATATAAAAAAGCCCAGTTGGGACAATTTTATTTAAACTATATATGCACATTATATATATATATGCATATATAAAATTACGTGTATTATAGTATTTCAAATAGATAGTTAATAATATGATTCTTTATAAATTTTTATGCATTCTTAATATAATATTATTCTTCCCTTAGCCTTCCGTTTGAATTTACTTCCTTTCCTCCTCCATAAGTACCCTGCTCTAATTTACCATTTAGTGATACAGTAACTTTTTATATGGGTCTGAAGATCAAACTCAGTGGCTTACACATATATATATGTCAAACAAAGGCTGTACCAGTCAGTACCATCAGTACCACCCTTTTTACCCACCTTGGTCCTTCTACTCTCAGTTTTCAGATCCGAGTTCGAGGTTATAATTTTCTTTCTGTACTGATAGTATTTGCCTTCTATTTTTTTTATCTTTTTCCTACATGTAATATTTGTAGAGCTGTCCCTGCTCTTCCCAATCAATGTTCTGTGTGTATATTTCCATATGTGTGAGTGTGAAGGTTAAAGGTCAATTTTGGTGTCTTCCTTTGCCTCTATCCATTCTATTTTTGAGACAGAACTGAAACTGATTCTGCTAGACGGGCTGACCAGTCAGTTCTTGAAGTCTGCCTTTCTCTTCCCCTTCCCCAGTGCTGGGATTAGAAGCACGTGCTTCTGTGCCCGACTTTTAGGTGGGGTCTTGGGATCTGAACTCAGATCCTAATGCCTGTGTGGTGATCATCTCACCAACTGAGCCATTTCCGCACACCACATATAACGTGTGGAAAGCCATGTGACAGCTAGTAGCAGCCTTGTTTGCATTCAGTATTGATTCCTTTATGGATTAGAAGCTTTGTTGTTGTCTATGACAAAACAGAAACCGTCCGTTTTGTGTGGCTTTATCTGCCCTTCTTTCTCTTCAAGGTATTGGGTAGACTGCGTGCTAATTCTTAACTAGCCACCTTTGTGCCATTGCCCACTGGAGCTATGTACTGTTCACATTTAGAATTTTCTGTAATATGCATTTGCAAATTTTATAATACAATTTATAAAATATTATTACAAACCTTAGAAATACTCTGATTAAATTATCCCAAGGCATTGCAGCTTCCCCAAAGAGGTAAATAAATGGATCCAAGCTGGCAACATAGTAAATGATATTTGAAGCCTTTAAAATAATCATATGTAGATGACAGACTCTTCGCTGTACTATCAAATGTGAGAGAAGTTTAAAGGTGACCATCAAAGGGACGTTTTTACTTGCTCTGTTCTCTGTGATGTTTTAATCAATAACTGGGTAAAGCCATTTGTTTCAGATTTTTAAAATGATAAAACTTGGAAAATGTATCGGTAGATTTGACTGCAGAAAGAACTTCCACAAAATTCAAGAAGGTAGCAAAAAGGATTAAACTGCATCAACAAACTCAGCACAATGTGTTTAGATTGCTTTGGATAAGAGACAAAAATCAATTGCATGAATTTAGAGTGTAATGAGCCTGGCTGTTAGAAATTCATGTGGAAAAGAGTTGACATTTCCAGCTGGCTGTGAACACAATACAAATCAACTCTATGACACACCTGCACGAAAAGGCCAATGCAGCAGTAAGCTGCGCTGTTTGGGCAAACTGTGGGCTGATCACTTATAATGCGCACCTGAGTAAGGATTGGCCAGAATAGCCAAACATTTTGATGCTATGCCATTTAAAACATACGTTCAGGGCAGGAAGTCATTACTTAAATGATCCGAAAAGGAGTGAATTTAGGCTGGGCTTTGAGGACAAGCTTGAGACTAATAGCCCAAGATGCTTTGGATACTTGGTTCATGCTTATCATGAGCGGATATTGTTTAACATCTTAAAGTCCAGCTGGATTCAATACCCTTTAGTGTGATCTGTGAGCTCCCATTGCTCTAGGCTCCTGACTGAGGGTTTTTCACAGTTATGTAACACAAATGTTTGCTTTGTGTGGCAGGTTGAAGAAGTGGCTTCTAAAATGTTTTGTGATGTTAAACTTGCTGAGAAGTAGATAATACTAGAACGTAGGACAAGGAGTTCAATGAGGTGAATAGGTGTAAAATGTATCTGGAATTTCTAAGCAGAGACCTCCAGTGAAATCCCGAAAGAACTCCCACTGCCTCTTTCTACTCCAATTAAATACTGTTCTGACTTACTAGACAGTGAGGAATCCAGTCCAAAAAATCAAGGGGAGTGTAAGCTTTAGCTCAGCCTCTGTCTGGAAGCTGCTGCCTTTTCAGAAGCTATGTTGAGATGAAGTGCTGTTTCGCTCAGCACCCACTTTGGTGCAAGTGTGTAGACCCCGTGATTAGGGAGGTGCCAGTCCTGATATTCCAAATTACCTGTGAAGGGATGCTCAGCATGCTGCTCCGCACCATGTTGGCTCCTGCAATTCCACATTACCAACAATGATAACTGCATTTTATAATCAAGTTCTTAGGATTTTCTACTTGCTCTTGAACATTTTGTAGGTAGAGGGAAACTTTAGAATGTTTGCAATCGTCTCCCCAAAGTGCAAGGCATCTAAGATTTCACCCACCCTCTGAGCCGAACGTTAGTTACCCAACCACATAGTCATTTGTTGCCTGGAGACATGTGACCTGGGCCAGTGATGAAGGCAGTTGATGACTCACAGTGCTAGACATAGACAGAGCCAGCCTTATTGGGATCCTTATCCCCTCTCCTTAGAGGTGACACGAGGAAGACCAGGTGACACTTATCTAGACATATTATGGTCATGTTACTGAACATAGACCTTGTGCTTGAAAACCCAAATATTTCATTCAAGGAATAATACAACCCTTTGCTCTTGAAGAAGACAGTCTCTGTCTTTTAATATCATTGTGCCAAAGACTCATTTTTTTCCATTTATTTATTTATTAAAGATTTCTGTTTCTTCCCCGCCACCGCCTCCCATTTCCCTCCCCCACCCCCAATCAAGTCCCCCACCCTTGTCAGCCCAAAGAGCAATCAGGGTTCCCTGCCCTGTGGGAAGTCCAAGGACCACCCACCTCCGTCCGGGTCTAGTAAGGTGAGTATCCAAGCTGCCTAAGCTCCCACAAAGCCAGTACCAAAGACTCATTCTTACAAGTAGTTCTCAGAAGCAAAAAATTGATACTGCCATAAGGATTATAACTGCAGATCTGTCTCCCAATGTGCAGTTTCAGACACAAAAAATATTTATTCTATTGAGCATCTGTGATAACAGTGACTAGTGACAAAGACAGCCAGGAAGCACCTGATCAAACCATATCTATTTTAGTATCACAGGGTTAGCATTGTTACCAATTTCTAGGAAGAATTTTGAGCTTATATACAAGCAGAAACATACTAAATGTTACTTGAGTTATTGTCTATCATTTAGGTTTTAGTTCTCCTTTCATGTGCACATACTCTAACAGACACATCGTATCATATCATGGATCTTAAGGTGTCATCCATGTTGCTTCTTATCAGTCCCAAGTCTCAAATGTTCCTGCGATTAGAGGTAGCAGATTCAAACGGATGAATCCTGAGTGACAAGTGCCATCAAGATTTCCATGTCAAGAATAGTAATAATGACATAAATTCCCGTGGATCCTAACTTTACTGAGGGAGATAACTGCAAAAAAAAACATGCATATGTGTGTATGTATGTGTTTGTATGTAATCTGTCTTTAGATATTTATGGTTATGACATGCAAATCAACTGATTGATTGATAATTGATTCAGAACTCCATTTTGCAGGCTTATTTTGAGCATAGGTGCATAGATCAAGTGTACATTTAAAATATAAAGTGAGTTATTTTCATGCATGTGCACTTGAGTAACTAGAGAACTCCCAGTATAAGCAGGGTCCCTTCACCAAGTTTTAGCCAGCTGCATATTTCAAAAGCACATGGAATGTTAAGGCTTTATGCAAATGATGGGGCTTTTATATATTATTTTTGGGGAAAAAACCTTCCCACATTGCCAGTCCATGTATGTGTGCATTCCTCTCTATGAATATTGCACAAAGGACATTGTTACAGTGGAGTAATGAAAGCATTGAAAGTGAGAAAAGAGGGGTTAGAGAGATGGCTCAGCAGTTAAGAGCACTGGCTGCTCTTCCAAAGGTTCTGAGTTCATATTCCCATCAATCATGTGATGACTTACAACCATCTGTAATGAGATCTCTTGCCTTCTTCTGGCCTGCAGGCATGCATGCAGGCAGAACATTGTAAACAGAATAAATAAATAAATCTTAAAAAAATGTTTCAAGAAATCAAAAAGTAGAACCAAGCTGCCTGTCTAACAACATACAACCTAAGTGTAAAGTAGACATAATGTAGGATATTCAGGTAGAAAAAGAAAGTGGGAAAAGATTGTATAATGATTACAACAAGTCATGATGCCTTCTTAGACGATAATAGTGTGTAGCCATTGTTAAGTTCATAATTAGCACAGTAGTCATCCACGTAAGTCACCCTGACATAGGTGATGCTTTTATTTCATTTCTGGAAAGTTAAAAGAAATTTTGCCATTTTTTTTCTCTTAGGACTTACTTAGTAAGAAAAAAATCACTGATCACTTTGTACAAATTGCAATCAGTCTTGTTGTACAAAGTCAGCCCTTCATTTTGCAATCAGGGATCAGGCTAGAATGTTGATTGGCATCACCCCCTTCTATTTGAAGAACGCAGATGGCTTTAACTGGAGAATTCCAGGCTATGAATGCTCCTTCATTATCGGCATTTCTATACAAGGTTCCCTGGCTCCTAAGTCTAAGTCCTAATAGAGGAAGAAACAATGACACTACATAAGCGCCTTGTGTGGACTCTGTTATGATGGTTGCTTTCATGCCCAGATGAAGGGAATAATTGCTGGATATATTTTATGGTGTGGTTCCACTCCATAGAAGGAACGATAAGCAAAAGTTATATGTGAACTATTATTGCTATAGCTCCTTGTAGATTTCACACATTTTAATATAAATTAAGAAGAAAAATAAACTCCCAGTTTTACCAATAAGCTGAATGCATGGGAAAAAGCTTTTTAAAGTAATTGTTTTATTTATATTTTCTTTACCCATTTTATTATAAAAAGCTTTAAGAGTAACAAAATGTAGAAGTGCAAATACCTACATACCCATTATGTAATTTCCATAATTAACTGCATATATTTGCTTGTTAATACAGCCATCCATCCACTGTCCCATTGTTTATTTGTACATCTATCTAAATTTCTTGCTGTTGGTTATATACCACTAACAAGTAGCAAACTCTATTGATAAAGCTAACTGCAATACTTAGGTACTTCTGAATAGTTGAGCATAGTTATTATGCTCAAATATTTGATATTTGTGTGTAGTTTTTAAAGTAAACCATTTATATAATAGAATGCATAAAATTGAAGATATTATTTAATGGAGTTAGCAACCACACATGTCTCTGAAACACAACTATTCCCATTCCACTGAAATTTCTTTTCATAACCAATGGCTACATATCTCCCTTCACTTGCAAACCCTGGTTTGATTTTTTTTTCATGCTAGGAATTAGTTTTGCTTGAGAGGACCTTTAGAAATAGAATCTGATCTGATCTGGTTTTTACTGAAATACTTCCTTCTTTCAGCATAATGTTCTGAAACTAATATATGGGGTGTGTAGAAGTAGCCATTTCTTCTTATGTGTAAATGGTAGCCTATCTTGTATGAGCCACCAGCTGACTAGTGTATTATTCTCTGTTGATGGAAAATGGGAGACTTCAAAGTCTGTATATCCTGAATCAAACATCTTGAATCAGTTTGTACAGACTTTCTGGGTCTGGATACATTTTCATTTCTCTGGAGTAAATGGTCCAATTTTTGTTTTATCCTGGGGTGGCACTATGAGTAGACGTGATACACTATGCTCTACTGATAATGGGGAGTTCCAGGACACTACACCCTACAAGTCAAGAGAACAAACCACTGTGGTATGTTGTATCATTTACTATGTTGCTCAGTAGAGTGGGTGAATTAAATGTGCTTTTGATTTAGATTTATTTTCAATGCATGATAAGATTATCAGGATTTAAATGCATTGAGAGTTGAGCATCTACAGTCATGTGTTTATTTTAATAATCAAAACAAAGGAAACTTCAGATCCTGATGGGAAAATATGAACCTATTCAATGTCAACTCATGCAAAAGTAACAAAAATTGTAGCAAAACTAACATTTATTCATGACAAAAAACTTCCATAAAATTTTGAATTTAAGAAAATTTCTTATTAAAATCTGTAGATGAATTAATAATGGTGTCAGATTTAATGCCTTATATTTAACTTTGTATATAATAAAAGAATGTGTGTCTTTAGCAACACTATTCTGCCTCAACCCAAGTCGGTGTTTACAGTGCAATACTGGAAGGAAAAAGAAATGAGGCCGTCCTGACAGCAAATGAAAAAAAAATAAAACAATATCTGTTCAAGATACACCATTGCCTATGTAATAAATTGCATAGAAAGGACGAGAACCCACCTGAGGCTGACAATGAGTTTTATTCTTTTGTAGAATACCATGTTGTTTTCCATCTCATATATTTCCCATAAAATTAGAAGTTTCAGAGGTGTCATTCACGATGCTACAAAAGTCTACTAAAGTTATAGAACACCTCTAATAAAATCTGGACATGTATACTGGAAACTACAAAATTGTTGAGAGAAAATCAATGAGATCTAAACTAATGCAGAGATATACTATGATAATGGTTTGGAAAGATCAACAGCATTAGAATGTCAGTATCCCAAAAATTAATGTGTACATCTACACAACCTTTTTTATTTAAATTTTTTCTTATCATATATTTTGATCATAATTTTATACTCCCACAGTTCCTCTCAATGCCTCCTCTTCTCACTATAACCCAACTTCATGGTAATTACATACTCTTAATCCCCCAAATAACAGCTTTGGGTTATAAAGAACCTTTAGTACACAGGTAACATTAGGGAAACCAGGAGTGTTAAACACACAGCATTGTCTTTCCAGAGAAAAAGATGTACAACATATTTTTACACCCAGAAACTGGGACTGGAGGTGGCTAGTAGCCCAGTGGTCTGCATTGCCTGCAGCACAAGTCCATACTAAGTTTGCACAAGCAGGACCAGAAATGGTTGATAATATAGGTGACCTTTGCATTATCTATATGGCTAGGGGATCCCCAAGCTCTCGTAACCAGGACAGGAACTTATAGTCCAATGAAAAATGAGCAAAGGATTGAAATGGATACTTCACTTTTATAAATATGTGGAAGGAAATAAACACATGAAAGATGCTTCATATATTTAATCATCAAGAAGTATATATTTAAAGCACAAGATAATTATGTTTCTTTCATCTTAAAATAGATATTTCATAAAGTAATTGTCACCTTTATGCATCCTAGTTGGATTTACAGTATGGAACAGCACCTGAGTGAAGAAAATTTGCAGTTTCCTAAAATATTCATAAAATACTTAGCTTGTTACTCATCAAACCCAAGTCTGATCATAAGGGAGAGAAGAAGAGTTAGAACTCCTGTCCACATAATATCACCGGCATCAAAGATATTTGTCGCATTACTCTTAATTGTTTCAAGATAAAGCAGTCCAAATATCTGTTAATAAATGGATCAACATGTGCTACTTTCTTATAGGTTATTATAGTATATAATTAATTGGCTATCTTATATTTATTGTTTTAAGTAGAAGAAATCAGATAAAATTTTACATAGTATGTGATGATTTTAACTATAAAAATGTATTAAAGAAGATAAAATTAATAGGGCTCATAAAAGTTCAGAGTTTCTGTAGGATCAGGAACTAGCATGAACACTGACTATAACTACCCATGGAACCCTTGGGCTGTCAAAATTCCCTTCCATGTTGGTTCTTGCAATGAGATATTTGTTAAAGTTTTGGAAATTTTCATCTCACAGTAGAAAATTGATAAAAAGAAATGAGCCAACTTTGTAATGGAACAACTGGAGGCAAATGTGGCCCTAGCAGAATGCGTATGATTTTCAAACCATGAGGTCTACTGAATACTTTGCCCTTGTAGGTGAAGGGGCAGATGGAACTCTCCAGTTGCTTTATTTTTTTCATTCTTTCCTGTGCTCTTTAAATCTTCTCTTCCTTGTTACCCACTGAATGGTAGATAGCTGTCCATATGTTCCTGGAGATGCTTGTAAGTAGTTATACTAGAAATGATTGGCTCTCCTAACAATTGGAATATACATTTTGACATGAGTTTAGACATGTAGACAGAAGACTTGGTTACTATCTCTCTTATAGTAATAAGACTTTCCTTATAAAGTATTGTGACCAAGCCAGGGGACTTAAGGAGCTCTGCCTTTGCCAACTGCTAGAACTTTATTTTTTCTAAGAATTAGATAAAAAGAGTGAAATATTCCAAAGCATCAGTGTGGTTATATTTATTTAGAAAGTTGATCCCTATGTTCAAGGAATGGCACAGAAAATACTGAAGGATTCCTAAGTCTTATCTAAGTATTGTGTTTGGCTTGGAGATGGATCAAGGTCATAGAAGGTAGAAAACAAAAGAAAACAAAACAAACAAATAAAAAAGCAAAACACTGTCAGTAAGAGAAAAATAACCTGGGATCTCTAAATTGTTCAGTTTTCAACAACAAAATAACAGGTATACAAAGAAAAAATAAACCACAATTCATCCAAAGGAACAGATTAAATCAATAAAATATTTCCCCGAGAAAAGCTTGTTTCCTAGAAAAGCACTTCCAAATAATTGACTATGAGATGCTCAAATAACTGAGGGCAGACTTAAAGAAATTCAAGAAAATAATGTGCTGAGCAAAACTGAATGAACAGATGGAAAACAACTACTAAGAAAGAGCCTAAGAGGACATTCTTGAGATGAAAATTACAATAAGTGAACTAACAGATTCAGCGGATGGACACAAAGACAGGCCTAAGAGGGTAGAAAAGTTAGTGCCAAACACAAGGCATTAGAAATTATTGGGTCTGAGGAAAAGAAAGAAAAAAAGGTTGAAGAAATCACAGGATGGTTATAAAAGCCACAGTAACCCAGTGTGAGTTAACTACTAGAGGGTAGAGATAGTATTTGAAAAAATATTGTCTTGTTAAAGATTTGATGAAAGGCATAAATGTAAATATTTATCAAGTCCAAGAAATCATATAGGATAAGCTTAGTCAGTCAGATGATATTCAAACTGTTGGAATCCAAAAATTGCTGATTTGTTTCTGTAAAAAACGAGATCTTAAGATGTGACCAATACTTAGCATCAGAAACTTTTCAGGCTATAAGGCAATGAACTGTCCATTCAAGCTAGTTACAATAAGGAAAATAAATAAATAAACCAGGCTCAAACAAAGCAGTCAGCCGTAAATTCTATATCTAATAAAATCCTTCCTTCAAAAGTGAGAGAGAAATTAAATTCCTAGATAAAAATAAAAGCTGAGGTAGAGTCTAGAACCTAAAATGATTCCTGGGGGTGTAAACTGAAAGATATTGCACTATGATTCAAAGAGATACAAGGAAATAAAGTCTCAGAAAAGATAAGAATGACCGTAGTGTTTAAAGCTAGGTTTACTGTAATATTTATACTGTAATGTTTACAAAGCCATTTTTTTCTATTTATCTAAAAATTTGTATACTGAAAAATTAGCTCCATAGTAAGTCTTATTGTAATATTGGCTTATAAATGTACATTTTTACTAGTGAAGAGATTAATAGTATATAAAAATAATGATTAATTTACAGTGGATTCATAATGAATAAAGCTGTAATTTTCTGACATTTGCTATTGAAATGATTGAGGACAGCGCTCATCAAGAAGAGCTGGCATTAAGTTAATAAAAGTAACATTCAGATCATTGCAAATTTTGCATGTTAACTATAACCCTTATGGTAACCACGAAGAAAAGAGTTGGAGAATATATATAAAATGAATTAAAATAGAATCCCAACATTTCATAAAAAATTAGCCAACTACAAAAGAAGGCAATAATAAAGGGAATGAGGACAAAAGTAAGTAAAATTTGCAGAAAATATATTGCCAGTATCTTAACACTACCTTAATAGTAATTACATATAAATGGGCTAAATTCTCCAATCAAATGACAAGATTCTTATAATAGGTTAAAAACAAAACTGAGAAACACAAAATATGATCTAGGCCATGTATGAAGGCTGGCATCTTTACTCTCAGCAATCCAGAGGCTGAGGCTAAAGAACCAGGTGCTTGAGACCATCATAGGTCACATAGCATAACTCTCAAACAAGAAACAAAACCATGATATAATAATATGATGTGGCGTTGTTTGACTCTACATGTCCTCCACAGGATTGTGTGTGGCATGCTTGGTCCCCAGCTGGTGGTGATATTTTGGGAGTTGGAAGAGGAACTTGCAAGAGACCAGGAAAGTTGAGAGCTTGGGAGGCATATTTAAAGGTTAGATCTAATTTCTACTTCCTTTCTTCCTTCCTGCTTCCTGCATATCCTGAAATAGATAGCCTCTGTCACATCCTCCTGTAGCCTTAATGTTATGTTCATGGTGGCTGCTTAGTCAATAGAAACCTTTGGAATCCTGACCCCAAATAAATCATTTCTTTTTAAGTTGTTTGTCAAAGGTGTTTTATTGCACTGACACAGATCTATACCTGTGGTCTGTAAGAGATTCTCCTTAGACCCAAAGTTACAGAGTCCAAGTGTATAGATGCAAATGAATACTACCTGCAAACACTGAGCTGGCTATGCTAGTGTCAGATAACTGATGCTTAATGAAGAAAGTTTATGACAAGCAGAGCATTCATTATGAATTAAAGTCTTACGATCACAAAAATGTATAGAAATCATAGCTCTTTAATCACCTAAAAGAAACCTGACTCACTTCAACACGAACGAACACCAAATGTGTTATTCTAAGTGAAAAAAACCTATCTCAGATAGATGAACACTACGCTATCCCAGTCCTATGAAGTAGTAAATAGTAGCAATCAAAGTCAGAGACATAATCAATGGAATTGACTGAGTGTGGTACTAGAAGGAAGTAGGGAATATTTGTGAAAAGAAACAAAATCTCAGTTTTGACCCATAAAATATTTCTGCAGATGTCTGATGTTTGCAATGCATTGGCGTGGATTGTCTACTTCACAGCATCTGAAGTTTATAGAAGACAAATACATGCCCCTGCCTATGAGGGACTGCCGGTAGGTTAGCCTTTGCATGGATAGAAGCGATTATCTGGATTGGGCTCTTTGAGCTATAAGACATTTATTCTGGGAAGGAAACTGGGCAGAATCATTGCGTCAGCTTGGGAACTGAACAATATTAAAAGGAATAATGTAGCTGAGCATACGCAGTCATTCCACTCCACTTTCCATGGCCAAAGATGCAATGCGATCAGCTGACTCAAGGTCTTGCTGCTGTAATGTATTCCCCACTGTGGCAGACTGTACTTGGGCCTTGTGAAGTAAAATTAACCTCTCCCCATAAAACTACCTGATTTAATTTTTTTTCAGGGTATTTTTTTCCAACAGAAATAATAAAAATAATTTAGGGAGTGATGATCATTAATATAAACGTGTGTGATGTTTTAAAACATGTACTGAAAATAATAACTTTTGCATTGTGTATATTTTGCACAATGACTAAATCAAAATAGAATCCAGGAGAAAAGTTGGCAGTAACAAATATGGACAACTATTTTTAAAATGGAATATTGATATGTCAAAAACAGAAAAAGACTGACAACTGGAAACATTTGTTTCTTTAACATGGTACAAATTATAATATCATTATTTCTTGGAATAATATAACAGAAAGGTGGATGCAGAAAAAAAAAGAGTGATCCATAGAATAAACTCCTGGGTAGACAACAGTGAGTGCAATTCAATTTGTTGCAAGGTAAAGTAGGAAGTGTTGACCCTAGATGTCAATAACATCTACAATATAAAAAAAATCCCCAAAATAATAGCAGAACCTGTGGTGGATTAATAACTAATGATTGTATAGGATTACTGGATGCCAGACATTGTTCTAAATAACATGTATAGTAAAAGTTAAGAGCTATAGTCATAGATACAATACATATGAAGTTTTTTGCTTTTTTTTTCATACAACCATAGGCTACTCTTACAAACAAGAAAACTGAGGGCATAAAGTCCTGGATTCTTCCTCAAGCATGCAGCCTGGTCCTAAATAGGTTTATTCACTGTTCTGATCAGGAAACTGAGGCTATGATAGATGTATGAATTTACCTATAGCCATAACAGCTTATTATTAAAATCTGATATTTTACAAAAAACGCATAGTGGAGAAAAAGTATCTCCAACAAGTGGTGCTAGGAAAACTGGATGTCAATGTGTAGAAGAGTATATAGACCTATATGTAGTAGGGGGCCACTTGTTTGTTCCTGGCTGCTCAGCCCTGAAATAACCACACTGAAACTGTATTAATTAAACCACTGCTTGGCTCATAAGCTCTAGCTTCTTATTGACTAACTCTTACATATCAATTTAACCATTTATGTTAATCTGTGTATCACCACGAGGCTGTGGCTTACCAGGTAAAGTTCTGGTATCTGTCTCTGGCGGGACTGCAAGGTTTCTCCTTTACTCCACCTTCTTTCTCCAAGCTTTCAGTTTAGTTTTCCCTGCCTAGTTCTAATCTGCTAAGCTACTGGCTGAAACAGCTTCTTTATTATCCACTGGTATTCACAGCATACAAAGGAGAATCCCACACTACTTATATTTATCAGCCTGTAAAAAAATCAACTCAAAATAGATCAGAGACCTCAAACTGCTAGAAGAAAATACAGGCAGTACCTTATTGTATTTAAGTGTAAGAAAGGGCTTTCTGAAAAGTATTTCATTTGCTCAGGACTTCAGGTCAACAAGAAAAAATAATGGACCTCTTAAAACTAAAATAATTATTACATCAGTAGAAACATTAATGAGCAAAGAGGAAGCCTGTAGAATGGGAGAGAATCTTTTTTCCAGCTTTGTATAAACTAGAGAATTAATATTCTGAATATCTAAACAAATGACAAAGAAAAAAAATGACCCAAATGAGAAAAAGTGGATAATGTTTCTGAATATAGATTTTTCAAAAGAAGAAATAAAATGGGTAATAAATGCCTCAAAAAATGTTCTTAACGGTAAACAGTGATCAATACATAGTTTTATGTTATTTTAAAGATGTTCAACATTCTTAGCAGTTAGGGAAATAAAAATTAAAACTACTTTGAGATTTCATCTTACACCAGTCAGAATGTGTGGGAAACACTGAAGAAGAGGGAGAAAGAAGGCATAGAGAATATAAAAAGTGTTTGAGAAAGCCACAAAGGAAACCTTATTTTATGTTTACTTTAAAATCCATGACATGCACACAGTTAGGCATATTTAGTGATAATGCACCCAGACAGAGTCATGGGCTAGTTAAAAGAAAACCTGATACCAAGTTTGGAAACCTCCATCCAGGTTCCTGGTCAGGGGAGTCCAAGAGACTCCCCCAAACAATATAGGTTATTGTCATTGCCATTGGTTTCCTCCAAGACCTTGATGGGAAGATGCTATTGCTGAAGACATTGTGAATTTGGGCCACAAGACTTGGAGAAATAAAGCTGTAACTGATCTGGAAGTTTCTTCTCTGAAGATTGACCCTTATCATATTAGCAGGTCCTGTGCAAAGGAGAGAAAACAGTAGTCCTACTCAGATGTAAAACCTGTGAGCCACAATAATTGGACAGGCAAGATATTCACAATGGTGCAATAATGATACTTTCACTTGAGAGCACCAAATATCTATCTAATTGAGTGTAGATGCAGAGTTCGTATAGAAAGATCCGAAAATAAGTACAATTATTAAATTAGATAAAACCAAACCAAACCAAATGAAAGAAAAACTTGATATACTGACCACAAAGGCAAATGTATTTTCAGGGACTTATGCTGCATATATAAGAATGACAGCAGAACATATCACAATGTGTTTATTATATCCATCTAGACTGAGAGTTTTCTCTAAAATAATACTGAATTAGGAAGATCTGTTTCTTTTTTTTTTTTTTTTTTTTTTGGGTTTTTCGAGACAGGGTTTCTCTGTGGTTTTGGAGCCTGTCCTGGAACTAGCTCTTGTAGACCAGGCTGGTCTCGAACTCACAGAGATCCGCCTGCCTCTGTCTCCCGAGTGCTGGGATTAAAGGCGTGCGCCACCACCGCCCGGCCGGAAGATCTGTTTCTTATTAGTTCTGAGTACATCAGTGAGTTTCTTGATCTCTATGTGCCTTTAATTTTTTATTTGAAAAATGGAAATAAGACTACTTCCAGCTATTTGGGGAGATTAAATTATGCATAGTCGTGCTCTGAGCATAATATAAAGATCATGTGTTAGCATTTTTTAAAAGTCTTTTGGTCATGTATTTCTAATAGTTCCAATTCAGCAGTTGTTCCATTGATGGGATGCATTTCTAGAGGATTGGCGAGTCCTCCTACAAACATGTCCTGCTTACAGTACTCAAATTTGACACTTTCCTATCTTATGATAGTTAATGGTTAAAAGCAATTTCAAAGTTTGAACTTTGATTTCTTTTTTAGTATTATGTCACGAGCCATTCCCATGTTGCTAGGTACCAGCAGAAAGCCTAGTCTCCAGGAATCCCCTTATTTGCATTTGAGGGTGACTTGCGTAGGGTAAGCTGTGATGACGATTCACAGGCTAAGTATGTGAAATGCATTTTGAGGATAAAGGATTTTCACTGTTTGATGGGTTTCTCATGTTGTAAACCTATCATATTGAGAAACATATATAATCCTAGTACCTCATTCTAGGGCACATGGGGTAACAGAGGTAGGCCAAACAGAACAGAACAAACATATTGTTTTCAAACTAGAAAGAACTTTTAAATCATTAACCTTAATTTTTTCACTCCCTTGTAATTAAAAAATATGTATGAGTTTATGGGAGAAAGTGGGAGAAGGGAGAAAAGAGAAGAAAGAAATGATGTATTTGTATTATATTCTCAAAAGAGATAATAGACTTTTATTTTGCAATTTCACATATGTGTACTTCCAATCCTAAGAACTCTCATCTCCTGTCTCCCTACTACCCCTGTCTGTTTTCCCTCTTCCCCACAAATCTCTCGTCTGCATTCTCATCTAATCTTTCTGTTTTGAGACTCATCAGGATTAACCAGGGCCATTTGTGTGATTGTGTGTTGTGTGTTCTGAGCAATCTGTTGCAGCCTTGTGGGCCCAGCAGATGGTGCAGAATTAAAGACAATGATTCCTGCTCTCCCAGAGTCTAGCAAAGGCTAGGCCCCATGAGCCCCTTCCCCATCCTTGATGGATTGTTGATATGGCAGAACTTGTGTGCGCTCACTGTAGGCGTACTGCAGCCAATGTGAGTTATTGATGACTGTAGATGTACTGAGTCTAGGGAGTGACATTTTGCAGATTTTCACCCTGTATTCTGGCTCTTACACACGTTCCACCCTCTCTTCCCCAGTGTTTTCTAAGCCTTAGAAGGGATGGTATAAGAGATTTGTTTAGGGTCAGGGGAACTTCCATTCATTTATTTCTCTGCATCTTTGCAGCCACAATCATCATGGTTTACTTCATTCAAGAAGAGGCTGCTATGATTAAGGGTGGGACCTGCTTTTGTCCATGGATATATTTAAAGGTATAAAGGTATATTTAAAGGTATTGAGAAGGCAGTTCACTGGCATTGAGCACCCTGTGAGACACATGACATGAAAGGGTTACAGTCAGTGTTGTGATTCCCACATTAACCAGCCCATACTAGATGTTTAATAAGTGTTTGGTACCATCAGAAGTGTTAGCATGACTGGCAGAATGTTTCATAGGAAGTGTTTTCTTCCTTTTGCTTGCCACTGTGGCAAAGTTGTCCCTAACTGAATGTTGGGGGCTGAGCCTACCTGGACATCAGAGATGGGGATGTCAGTAAGAGATGTTAGGCACAGAATCAATCATATTCCCAGAGAACTACATGGATTTTGATTTGGGGTGTGAAGATGCATGATAAGCTACTAAAAAGCTTTGCTGTCTTTTTTTTTTTTTCATTGAATGTTGGTAGAGTAAATCTTGTCATCTGGCTTTTGACAGGAGAATATAGTTTTCCAAAGTGGAATCGTTTTCCTAGATAAATGTATCTTGTGCTCTATTCTGCTTCTGTGGAACTGACATATTTGGTATTGGATGCCTTCCACATGAAGATTTATCATTTAATTATAACTAAGAACACAGACTAAATCCCAGCTGCTTTGAGAAATTACTTAACTGAAATGCAGGATTCTCGGTAAAAGACCAGAAGCTTATTTTTGATCCACAGACTCAGGATTTTGATTCCCTACAAGTGACAAATGGTTCAGGCTCTACGAAAGGGACAGTCTCTAATTATGAGGAGCACAGTTCAATCTCAACTAGAGAAGAGCAGGCAGGAGCTACTCCGTGAGGTTTGTCAATGGTTTGGAAAGTGATCGAATGCAATCCTTCACCCTAGCGCCCAGCATGCGGTTCCTCGGCTTTGGTCAATCATGAATACAGCATTCTAGAAAACATGCCCTCAATGCCGTGTGACTAACTGTACCTCTTAATTACTCCATTTTCAGTGAAAGGAAACACAGTCTCTTCCTTCCAGGCTTTTCATTTTTTGCTTTCATAACCTCAAAACAGAATTAAAGGGAAAGAACTTGCAGGAAGCCTGATTCATTACAGAAATTAATCCAGTATGGGTGGCAGGCTTGGGGTTTGCTTTCACCATTTGTTGTTATGATAGATATCTTAGTTCTGGGTTCAAGCAGTCCAGGAGGGTATGTGAGAGGAATATTGTTTACAAGGCAAATATTTTGAGCCATTCTTCTCAAACCTGCCTATACTTTTTTGGTAACTTTTTAAAAATACTGTACTTCTCATTTTTATTAATGATAATTTAATAATTAGAGGCAATCATCTGAGCACTAGCATTTTGAAAGATTGTGAGATGATTTATACTGTGCTAGTCAGTGTTTCATCATTATAATGAAATCCTTAAGACAACATACAAGGAATAAAGGTTTATTGTCGCAAACTATTTTGAGGCTCTTAAGAGTCAAGGGAACTCACCGCTTAGTCCTCTGGTGAAGACACTGAATGCCAATGGCAGCAGCGATGTGAAGCAAAGTGCTCACCTCATGACCAGAAGCAAGAAGAGAAAGAGTCCAGTGTCCTGCAATCCATTTAAGGGCACATCTCCAATGGAATCTCTGGGTGTTCACATTTGTTACTCCTTAATCCAGCTGTTCCTTACTCAAAGGTGCATGAGTCTCCTGGCACTAAATATAGGCCTTTTCTCAAGAGTTATTTCTTCACAGAGGTCTTCCATGCATGCGGTGAACAAAAACCTCTAATTATTTCGTTATTTGTCTTGCTTTTTTTTTTACGTTTTTCTTCCTAACTTCATTCTACATGTTTATGGCTTATTGTCTGTTTTTCCTCCTACAGTAAGAGCAAAATTTTGTTTTACTTGATCTCTGCAATGATACCAATAATGGGAGTAGAAGATGGTACATAGTAGGGCTTGATTGAGTTTCTTATAGATTTAAAAGACTAGCTAACAAATGCAGACACTTGCTTTTGCTTGAGCTGACAGAACCCACTAAATTTTCTAAAATATGCCACTGAAGTTATTTCTTGGCAATGTGTAAATCTCAGTGTCATGTTTTTTTTTTTTTAAAGTTGCGTGCAGGAGTATGAAGCATGATGCTGTACCAAGCTTCATATCCCAATTCACCGCTGAACAGTAAAGTTGGCTCTCTGTATCTTTCAGTCCTCTGTCTGTAGACTCAACCAATCACAGACTTTAAAAATATTAGAAAAATTTGTCTGTGATGAATATGCATTTCTTATTATTATTTCCTAACTGAACAGTATGATGACTATTTATGTGATATTACTATATCACATATCATATTGTTATATCATGCTATTATAAGTCATATAGAGATGGTGCCATGGGATGACTGCAGTGCTCTTGACCAGTGTTCTTACTATGGCCAGCATAACCGCCATGGCCACTGATCTCAATTCCATATGAAGACAAGAATATGATATGAAGACGGTCCCAACAACTTCCTTCTCTCACTAAAACCAAGGAAATATCAGCTAATCCAAAGTTAGTGAGGCAGGAGTGGAGCGGGTAGGGGATTACTTGTTCTATATTTCTGTATTTAACTATGTTTCTTGAACTTACCAATCAGAAGCCCCTAGACATGTTTGCATGAACCGAGGAAAGAATTTTGTGCACAGAGAAGAGAGTGTTTTGTCTGAGAATACAACATATGCTTCCCCAGAACAGCAGACAAGTTACGCATGCCATCTATGTGCGCCTTAACTATAAGAACTAAAGTCTTTGCAAAGACAAGTCACTTCTGACAAAATGATGCCATGCTAGAGGCTTCCTTAAATAGCTCAGGAGAAGTAAGGAGACAAAGAGAAAGAAATGAAACAAGATTACTGGGTGACAATGACCTTTTGAGTCTCCACAAATGCCCCCATGCATATTGTGTTATGGTCTTTTATGTTTGAACTCTTCCACACTTAAGTAAATGAAGAGATGAAAAAGAGAAGTTCAGGCTAAGTATCAGTACTATGACAACACACCTTGCTATTTCATTTGTATCTCAGAATTCCAATGAAAACTCCAGTAAGGGCATAGACTCGGATTAAAAGAGTCAGCTCCACCTCTTCTTTAACTGGCAGTCCTGCCTCCAAAGGCAAGCTGGAGTTTCTAACTACAATGGCACCAAAGAGTATCCAATCCATCTTTTTTATCCCCTTCAACACTGAGTTTCTAACTTCTAACTCCTTGCGAGAAGTCTTTTTCAGTACTCGAGCAGAGGCTCTAAGAAGTGTGGCAGAGCAGACCACATGGGATCCATTTGTCAATGTCTTTGCACCAAGAGTCCTTTTCTGCCCACAGCCTGAGGTTGAACGTTTTCAGCAGGAGACCTTAGTAGTGATTGCCACACACTGGTACTCACAGAATCTTCTGAAGGCAGGGCAGCACACTCAATTCGTTCTTGTCAATTGTGTCCCCACATTTTAGCTGCTGGTGTTTCTTTGAAGCAAAGAGAAAAATGACTTGCACTGTATAAACCATCCATTCCCCTTCTACCTCATTCTTTTTAAGTCATGTGTTCAGCTGCCTTACCACCTGCCCAAGCACCACCCTATTAAGTGTGACCTTGGATTGCCCAGCCTTGCTCTTTGTTACTTTCACCCAGGGTCTTACAAGAGCTTTTGCTTGACTCATAAGAGCAGCTTGGTTACTTGTTGGAATGTTGTCTTCTTCTCTTTCTTCCTCTCCTCCTCCTTCTTCTTCTAATAATAATATAATCATAATCATCATAATAACTTCTTTTCTGAAGCATCTTTTTTTTCTGATTTTATTTCTGATACTAACACAGGAAATATTTACAATCAACATTTGACACCCTTTATTCTTTGGATACCCCAGTAATGCTCCTGAAATAAACTTGCAAACTTTGTGTCACACACACACACACACACACACACACACACACACAAAACTTCTTTTATCTGCTCATTTACTTAAGTGTGGAAGAGTCCAAACATAAAAGACCATAAAACAGTCACCAAGTTTACCTACACAAAGATACTAGTAGGAATTGGTTAAACTTTAGGGAAATCTTTCCAAAGAGTAGCCAAGGGCCGAGGCTTCAGGAGCTAATTGTTGTACTCTGTATGAGAACAGGTTGACCTAAAGCAAAACTTGGAGGTAGCTGACATCTCTTTGCCTAGGTGCATCACGTAGATTTTTCTTCTTTAGCCTCACGTCTTACTTTTGGCCACATGTCCCCACCACGTGTCATGTATGTCTGCGTTGTACCAATTGTTCTCATACTTAACAAATAATTTATTTTAAGATATTATAGATTTTAAATTTAGTTTCCTGGGAGGGGAGATGGCTCACTACCTGTCATCCAGCCCTATAACTTGGTTTAGAATTTTGGGATCCATATGGTAGATGGAGAGAATTAACTCTTGCAAGTTCTTCTCTGATGTTCATATACCTGCCTGGGGGTGTATGCACAACACTTCTTCCAAAGTGAATATAAGTGAATATAATCTAAATATTAAAAAATTGTTTATTTTCTAACTTGTGACTGAAAACTATAAAGAGAAGTGAGAGCTTACCCTAAGGATTCAATGGTGAGATATTAGTATTACTGGCACTCTGGAAAGAGAAAACGCTTTCTATTTTTTAATTCTTTTAGAGCATTATCATACCATTTACGTTGAAAACATTAATGAAAGGAAGATCTTGGAGGTCTCATGTCTGATCTTTTGTCTGCCAGTCAATTAGTATCATGATTAAGCCTAATCAGCCTATAATTTGTATTTCTGCCTTCATCCCTCTTATAAAATGAAGTATCAGCCTGTTGATATCAGATCCCAGACCCTAGAACCACACATACCTTCACATAGTTGTTGTCCCCTCTAAACTGTGGGATAACTAGAGATTTGCTGCTCTGTGATTCAAAGTCACCTCTTGAAAGCCACCATCTGTTTGTGTCTTTAGAGGCTTGTTGTGTACTTTCAGTCAACAGGTCTGCAAATTCTGTGTGCTAAGTCAGAAGCTACGGGGAGCTTGGGTCAGCCTTCATGAGTCAAGTGAAAGTCTTATAAAAATTATAGAAGACTACCACAGAGATCTTGATGTAACATGGTAATCTCTGCTTCATCTTTATGCTTTGTTCAGGATACACGTAGTAGGCAAGGCAAGGTGGAGACAACCAGTATTAATGAATTATAGACTATAAAGTTGTTATACAAAGTATAAACAGAATCGGAATAGTCAGTATAAAGTCACAGAGAAGGGTCATATGTACATCTTATCATTTGTTGTAGTTTGAATATGAAAGGAACTCACAAGCTCGTGTGTTGGAAAAGTTGGCTCCGAGCAGCTGGTACTGATTTAGAAGGTTGCAGAATTTCCTGAAACTAAGGATCACCTGGTAGAGGCAGACAACTAACAGTGGTCCTTGAGTGCATCTGTCTGATTCTGCTTCCTTTTCTCATATCTTATGTGTTTGAATCCATGATCTCACGTAGCTCAGAGTTTCCTCAAGATCCCTTTGTAGCCAAAGCTGACCTTGAAGTATGTATGCTCTGATTTTATCTCAGAAGTCCTGGGATTACAGACATTCACCATAACTTTTGATTTGTGTAATACCAGGGATTGAATTTAGGTCCTCATGTATACCAGGCAGCCATTATAGTGGCAGAATTACTTGTCTAGTTCCAATTTCTGCTTCTTGGTCCACCAATACCAGAACAAATCCTACCACGAGCCTTTGCTGCTTTGGACTGCACAACTTCACCTAGCATGCTATCACTGCTATGATGATGTTATGGACCCCCATGAACCATGAAGCATAATAAAAATTTCTTCTCCTAAGCTGCTTCTGACAGGTGTTTTGTCATAGCCACAAAAGCAATGAAAACACTATCCATCAGCTTCACTGATCTCACTGAGAAAGGTCAGTGGATACTTGTTAAATCTTTTCTTAGGAAAATTGGCATATTTCTCTAGAATATGGTACCTAATATGTCAATATTGCCACTGGGAGTAACCCAGCAGGAATCTTACCTGTGCAAATATATGAATTTGCTTTCTGTACATCCTGTATTTGTATTTGTTAGTTCATTTACTTCATAAGCAAATCCTTATTTAAAAATAGATTATGAGCCTGGTGTTGGTAGTACATGCTTTAAATCCCAGCACTAGGAAGCCGAGGCAGACACAGACAAAACTCTAACTTTGAAGCCAATCTGGTCTACAGAGAGAGTTCCAGGACATCCAGGGACACACAGAGAAACCAGGTCTCGAAAAGCAAAGCAAAGCAAAAACAAACAAACAATGGGTTGTGTGTTTGTTAAAGTGTGATGACTATAAAGAATATAAAGACAAAGAAAATACTTTCTTTGTAATGAAGAGTCCCAATGTAGTTGAAAATTTGCATAAGCAAGCACAAATACATTCACATAAGAAGTTTTATCATATTTTGTTTGAAGTAACATGGTACAGAACTTCAGAACAGAATGGGGTTCAAAGTATCCTGTTATGAGGCCACTTGTTCATTTGCTGGCTGCCCAGACTCCTGAAATAACCACACAAAAACTATATGATTTGCAATAGTGTTTGACCAATAGCTTAACCGTATTTCTAGCTAACTCATATCTTAAATTAATCTATCTCCATTCATCGATGTATCATCATGAGGCTGTGGCTTACCAGGTAAGGTTATTGTGTCTGTCTCCAGCAGGGCTACATGGCTTCTCATGACTCCTTCCTTCTTCTAGCATTCAGTTTAGTTTACCCTCCCTAGCTCGATTTTGCCCTGCACAGGCCCAAGACTGTTCCCTTATTAACCAATGGTATTCACGGCATAGCGAGGGGAATCCCACATCAATATTTAAACCTGATAAAATATAAGAGTAAGGGTTAGGTATGGTCATGGGAAACAATGGCTTGCAAAATTGATGTACACAACAAAATGACAGAAGTGAAATTTACCCTCTCTCCACCTTATTAGCAAACTCTTGTTTCTGCTATTTAGAACTCCCTGTCAACATGGGAGACTATCATGAGATAATATTAAAATGATTGGAAGAATTTTATTGTGCACACATTGAGCTTTGCTTTTTCATTTGAGTTCCATTGGAGCTCTGTAATACAATGAAAAGATCAGTTAATCTTTGCTCATTCTACAAATCTTAAAACCTAATAGGTTGTATACAGACGAAACAGTTTCTACTGGTAGACATATCATTGAGCCTGAAATGGCATCTCTGTACACACCGTTTATGATGTTTATATTGCCCAACAAATTGTAATCAGTTCAAAACCTGAGCTTGGAATTGTATTAATAGATAGTTGTTATGTAAAATAAACTTAGAGTCATTTCCTTGAGATTATTTCAGAAAGGAACATAATAGGTTCAAAGAGATTAGAGGAGAGAGATGCATAAAGGGAAACTAAATGGTATGATCCTGAATTTACCATTGCTTCTTAGGCTAAGAAGTCACTAATATTTATGATAATGGGGCCAGGATTGGTAAATAAAATGAAAAAGACTGTCAAGCTTAATTATAAGAATTAACTTCACGTTGTAGAAGACTGAAGTACTTCACACATTCAGTATAATTTTTGGTTGTTAATTATTAATATTTTTGTAATACAAAAGTCCCTACTTTATTCATATTTCTGAAGATTTTCTTTTCTTTATCAAGGTTCTACCCAAGACACTAGCATTGTGTAGCCATCATATCTCTTCACTTATCTCCTGATTGCGAGAGGTCTGCAAAAGTTCTTTACTTTTGAGAGTTTGAGGTATTCATCAATTATTTTGCAGATTGTTTTTTATTTGGTTATTTGTCATAAACTTTTCTCAAGTTCATCATTTGTGTTCTTGAAGAGAAGAAAACAGGTGCAAAGTGGTTTCCTCATGCCCCATGAAGCCATGCTGGAACAGGATGGCATTTGATCCCCTATGTGGGTCTGGAACAGTTGGCTCAGGAAGGTCTTGCAGTTTTCTCCATGTTCCAGTGGATCAAGCATGCTCCTTGCCCTATTTCATTTCTTGCAAGAAATCATAGTGAACAACCTGACTGAAAGAGAAAGAATTATAGCCCATCTCTGCACGGGCAGAATTCCTACATAAATTTAGAATGTCTCTGCTCAATTATTTAGTTGGTTTTCAAGTACTTTACAACAATGCATACACATGGACTTTACTTTTATTCTTAAGGTTATAAACCAATGCTACTTTATTTTGTTGTTCAAATTGTTGGATCTTTGATTACTTTGGTGATACTCTTTTGTATGACCCCCTTTCTCCTAAATAATCCTTTATTTATGGGCAAAATAAGATGCTCTAGGCTCATATCCAAAGCTTTCAGGTCTAGTTCTAGCTTCTCTCTTTTGCTAAAGTTGATTGCTTCATTTATTACAGAAGAACATCAGAAACAATTTCATACTACATGTGCTCTTCTATACTGTTGTCCTTTCCTGGAGCACAACTCAGCTAACAGACAAAGGGAGTTTATTTGCTCAATATCAACAGAACTATGGGCATCGGTGTCCAGATTAGACTAATCAGATGTACACAATAGTGTATCCTAATTAGTCACCATACGGAAGATTCTAGTCTCTATCATTTGCTCATTTATTGCCAGCTTCCTAATCAAATGATAAGAAACATGACTTCTAGTATTCCACAACTGTTTATTTAACTGTTTGTGTCTAGCATACACCTAGAAGTATCGAGTTTCTGATGAAAGTAACTGAGACAGCTTTATCAAGCAAAACCACATCCTGTGTATAATTTCCTTTGACTTTATCTTATAAATTTATGCTCCAAAGTTACTTAGTCAACAATTTTTCCAACCTTACATTGTAAGGTTGTTTTATGCATTTGTAATAGGTTACTTTTTTTTTTTGCCAGTCTGTATTTCATTCTGGAGTTCTTCCAAGCTTCTAAGTGGTACTTTATTTAATCTGCATGCATCAAATATTGTATAGTCCCATGGGTGTTGACAAATGCATGCTGTCATTTTCCTTACATCACGGTGTCATAGAAATAGTTCACTATCCTAAAAAAAATCTCAAGGATTTTACCTTGTCTACCTTAGCTATTTTCCTGAAATTCCTGAATCAACCAACTTGTAAACTTGTAGGTATTTTTTGCCTATCTCATACTTATACTTCCTTCTACTATGTTTTATAATGAGAACCACACTTTCTTTTAGACCAACTTTGTTCACTTTTTAATGGTTTGATTGTTCAGTATTTTGAGATTCTTTGTCGTTTTTGTTGGTACAACTGAATACTATTTACATGCGTAGATATATTAGAATATCATAATTTGATTATTTACTTTATTTTGGGGGCAGTTTAAGCACAGCTAGGGGGATTTCAGAACAGTTAGGTTATCTCAAACATAACTGGCCAAGCATACAGCAATTACATTACTATAGTTGTGAGGTTTTAGTTTTCCCATCTTTTGGCATACCGGGGTAAGACTATGTCTGTTTCAGGGGGTTAAGCAATTATCCTTTCTTGGTCACTGTCTTGAGATTTGTGTGTGTGTGGGGGGGTGCTTGCCTCCTCATCTCTGCTGTTGGAGGTGGTCTTAACTCATGGTTCTGTGTTGGAAAAAACAAACAAACTTGTTTGCTCTTAAGAAATGAAACATAGATCCAGTTGTAAAATGAGGTAAATTTAGACTTCTCAATGTGTCCTATTCTTCATTGGGTTGTATGGTTGTCCTTACTGTGAGACTTGAAGAGTCCTCTGTCTATTCTGGGTAGAAAACATTTGTCAGCTGTGTGTTTCTTAATTGCTTACATTGTAAATTAAATGTATTCATTCATTTTTATATCCAGATCAGTTTCCCCAGTCTCTTCTCCTTCCATTCTCTCTCCCACCTCCCCTCTGCCATCCCTCAATCCAGTCCTCCTCTGTTTCTGTTTAGGAAGTTGGCATGGCTCCTATGGGTATCAACAAAGCACGGCATATCAAGTTGAGGTATCATTAAACTCCTCTCCTCGTATTAAGGCTTGGTATATCAACCCAGTATGGGTAATGGATTCCCCAAAATCTTTCAAGGCATCAGGGACAGCACAGCTCCCTTTGCTAAGAGTTCCATAAGTAGACCATGGTATACGACTGTATCACATAGGTATAGGGCCTAGATAGGTCCTCTATAGGCTCCTTAGTTATTAGTCCAGATTCTATGAGCTCCTGTGAGCCAAAGTTAGTTCTCCCCATGGTTTCCCTTTGGATTTTCCATCTCTTCAACAGGATTTCTGGAGTTCAGCTCAGTGCTTAGCTGTAGATCTCTGCATCTTTTTCTATCAGTTACTAGATGAAGAGTTTCTGATGACAATTAGGTTAGTCACCAATCCCATCCAGGAGACTGACAGTTAAGTCTATCTATCCACTATTGCTAGAAATCTTGGATGGGGTCATCCTTGTAGATATGTGAATATTAATATCCTTAGCCACTTATTCAAAAGATATAGGTTAGTTGAAAGAGATAAGAAACAAAATTTGTTTTGTATTTGTTGTTGGTTACAAGAAACCAATCTTATCTTCAAAGATAGATGACACCTTAGAGTAAAAGGATAGAAAATGTATTCCAAGAAAATTGAATATGGTAACAATCAGACATTGGTATTTTAATATATAAAAAATGATTTCAAATAAAAATTAATCAGAAGAGAAAAAGAAGGACAGTTCAATTTGATCAAGGGAGTTCTTATCCAAGACAACATTACAATCCTAAAGGTATGTGCACCATACTGAGAAACAAGACATTTTGTTTAAAAATATACTATTGAACTTTAAGGCACTATTAACCCCAATTTGATAAATTCCAGATTATTTTAATGCCTCTCTTTCTCCAATAGAGGGGCCATGTGTATAACAAACAGAGAATTGTGGTAGTTATCAAATTGGCTGACAAATAGCTGCAGATTATTCCACCTGAAAACTGAAAAGTATGCATTCTACTCACCAGCCTGCAGTCGTCTTTCTAAAATAGACCACATCTGATGCAAAACAAATCACAAAAGTTACAGAAAATCGGGAACTACTCTGTAAATCCTACACAAGGCAATAAAGCTTGAAATTAATCATGAAAAGATCTCTGAAAGTCATACAAAAATCATCCACATTAAACAATATTTTACTAATGGTGAGTGAGTCAAACAAGAAATCAAGAAATTGAAAAAAACCTGAAATTAAATGGAATGAAAACAAAACACAACAAAATCTCTGGAACACATTAAAACCAGTCTTAAATAGAAAATACGTAGCTCTGAGTGCCTATCCTAACACGTGAGGAAGAGCACAACAAATAACTTAATGGTGCAATGAAGAGTTTAGAAAAGTAAGGACAAAAGACACCCTAATCCAGTAATAGATAATAAATAAAACCAGTATAGAAATTAATGAAATAGGAACAAACAAACAAAAATAATACAAAGACTCAATAGATCCAAAGCTGATTCTTAGGAACTATAACAAGATTGACAGACTCTTAGATGAATTAATCAAAAAAAAAAGACAGCAAAAGTTAAAATTAACAAAACAAGAGATTAACAAAGAAACATCACAACTGGCTAAGAAATTCACAATATTACAAGGGAATATTAAAATTTTCTATTCTCCATTAAACTAGAAAATAAATGGTAAAATTTCTAGAAACTTCTGCACAACAATGTTAAACCAAGGAGTAATCAATAATTTAAAAGACCTATAACATAGAAGGAGTTTAAAATAATAACAGAAACTTTTTGACTAAAATTTCCTAGGTCCTGATGAATCCACAGCAGAATTTTATCAGGCTTTCAAAAAAGAACTACAACCAACACTTCTTAAATTATTCAAAAAGTAGAAGCAGAAGGAATATTTCCAAAGTCCTTCTGTGAAGACAGCATTACTTTAATGTCAAACTCAGATAAAGGAATAACAAAGAGAAAGAACCAGAGACCAGTATCCTTGTAGCCTGCCACATTATTGAAGATATTGAAGGATATCCCTATGAAGCTACAAGAAGCTTACAGAACACCAAATAAACTGGACCAAAAAAAATGTTGCCTTGCCATATAATAATCAAAATTCAAAGTATACAGAATAAAGAAAGAATGTTAAGAACTGCGAAGGAAAAATGTCAAGTAACACATAAAGGCAGACCTGTCAAATTACACCTGACTTCTCATGGGAAACTGTGAAAGCCTGAAGGTCCTGGACAGATGTGCCGCAGATATCAAGAGACCATGGATGCAAGCCCAGACTACTATACACAGTAAAGCTTTAAATCATTATTGATGGAGAAAACAAGATATTCCATGACAAAACGAAATTTAAACAATACCTATCCTCAAATATAGCCCTACAGAAAGTACTAAAGAAAAACTCCAACCCAAGGAACCTAACTGCACCCACAAAAACACAGGCAACAAATAACCTCACACCAACCAACCTCAAAGAAGGGAAACACACAAATACTACCACCAAAAAATAATAGGAATTAACAATTACTGGCCATTAATATCTCTTAATAACAATGGACTCAATTCACCTAAAAAAATAACACAGGCTAAGAGAATGGATAATAAAAGCAGGACCCATCTGTCCTTATACCATTTTTAAAAATTGGATTATTTGGTATTTTGATGTCTAGTTTTTTTTTTTTTAGTTCATTATATATTTTGGAAATCAACCCTCTGCCAGATGTTGGGTTGGTGAAGATCTTTACCCATTCTGTAAGAGTTGATGTTTTGTCTATTGACCATGTTCTTTGCCTTTCAGAATTTTCTCAGTTTCAGAAGATTCAATTTATTAACTGCTGCTCATATTGTCTGTGCTATTGGTGTTATATTTAGGAAGTGATCTGTTGTACATTCTAGGGTACTTCTTTCTCTTCTGTGAGGTTCAGTATGATTTGTTTTCTGTTGAGGTCTTTGATCTATATGGACTTGAGTTTTGTGCATGAAGGTAGATATAGATCTATTTACATTTTTCTACATGTTGACATTCATTTATGTCAGCACTAGTTATTGAAGATGTTTTCTTTTTCCACTGTACAGTTTTGGCTGTTTATGTTTTGGTCAAAAATTAGGAGTTCATATGTATGTGGATTAATATCAGGGTCTTCTATTTGATTCCATTAATCCACTTGCTGTTTTTATGCCAATACAAGATGTTTTCTATTATTATAGCTCTATAGTAGAACATTAAGTCAGGGATGGTGATGCCTCTGGAAGTTCCTTTATTGTATAGGATTGTTTTTGGGCTATCCTGGGTTTTTTGTTTTTTTTACATAGGAAGTCAAGTATTATTCTTTTGACATCTGTGAAGAATTTTACTGGGATTTGGATGGGCATTGCATTGAATCTGTAGATTGCCTTTTTATACGATTGCCATTTTTATTATGTTAATTCTACCTACACAATAGCATTGGAGATCTTTTCATTCTCTTGTGTCTTCTTTAACTTTTTTCTTCAAAGATTTAAAGTTCTTGTCATACAGGTCTTTCACTTGTTTGGTTAGTTACCCCAAGATATTTTATTTTATTTGTGGTTATTGTAAAGAGTGTTGTTTCTCTATTTCTTTATCAGCCCATTTGCCATTGGTATATAGGAGAGCTAATGATTTTTTTGAGTTAATCTTATATCATGCCACATTATTCAGTTGTAGGAGTTACCTGGTAGAATTTTTAGGGTCACTTATGTGTGCTATCATATCATCTACAAATAGCAAAAGTTTGACTTCTTCATTTTCAATTTGTATCTCCTTGATCTTCTTTTGTTGTCTTATTGCATTACCTAGAACTATATTCAATACATGTAAAGAGAATAGACAGCTGTCTTTTGTTCTTTCTTTTATTCGAATCATTTTGAGTTTTGCTCCATTTAATTTGACATTTACTGTTGCTTTGCTGTATATTGCCCATATTATGTTTAGATATGAACTTGTATACCTGATATCTTCGTAACCTTTATCATGAAGGGGTATTGAATTTTGTCAAAGGCTTTTTTAGTATTTAATAGGATGACCATGTAGTTTTTTCTCCTTTCAGTTTATTTATATGGTGTATTACATTGATGAATTTTCATATGCTCTACCATTCATTTCCAGCCACCCAGACCTGAAATAATTACATAGAAACTATACTATTTACACTACTGTTTGGCCAATAGCTTAAGCATGTATCTAGCTAGCTCTTACATTTTTAAATTAACCAATTTTGATTATTTTATATTTTATCATGAAGCTCAAAGTTTACAGGTAAGATTTTGGCATTTGTCTCCTGTGGCAATTACATGGTGTCTCTCTAACTCTGCCTACTTTCTCTATATATCTTTTCTCTCCTGGGTATATTCTGTTAAGCCTTTGCCCAAAAGAAGCTTCTTTATTAACCAATGGCAATAAAACATATTCAAACTAGCAGAGGAGAATCCCACATCAGTACCATCTCTGCATCTCTGTAATAAAGCCTACCTGATCATAGTAGATGATTTTTGATGTGTTCTTGAATTTGATTTGCCAGTATCTATTGAAGAAGGGAGGAGAGAGGGGAAGCTATGGTCAGGATGTAAAATAAATAAATTAATTAAGAAAAAAATCTACAGGCATTGTTATCTACAGGAACAATTTCTCCAGGACTGGGACTGCATTGTTTTTATTTTTTGTTTCAGGTAATTCACTATCAGTATATTGTAACACTACTGACACTTCATGTGGTTATTAGATCCTGCAATTTTATTGGTTATTGATTTTAGTACATTTACTTCTTTCTTTCTTTTGAGTCTTGAAAACTTTCCTTCTATGTAGATTTTATTATCTGAAAAGAGGTAAAATTTGACTTTTTCTTTCTCAATTCAAATCTTCCTTCTACTGCCCCCCCTCCTTGCTAGTGTTGTATTGGAGAGAATGTTTGTTATTAATTATATGCTGTTCAGTGAGGGAAAGAAATTTTCCCACTATTTTATGATTTGATCTGTCTTTGAATGTGTTTCTGGGCTGTTAGCTTCACAAATATTTTGCTATTAATACAGTGTCATTCTCCTCTTAGGTGAATAAGAGGAAAAACCTAGGAGGCAACCAATGAAAATGATATCTTTCTTTATAGTCTAAAACTATAAAGAAGTCTTTTTCCATAGGGAGTGGTTATGGAGACCATTCTGGGACATATTTTAAATAATTACTTTTGTCATCATGACAAAAAAATGCCTTGCATCCTCACTCAAAGAAATGAACAGATATCAGGACCTAAAGCCTGTGGTTTTCATACTTAAAACATCTTTTGGCTCCCCAGACCCATGATATAGAAAGGTAGAGATGGATTGAAAACATTTACCCTGCCTTTCCCCCCCCCAGTTTGGGGACTGTAAATTTGTCCAGCAAGTTTAGTTCTTTGCAAATAGCTAGTTTTGAGATCTCTTAGTTTTGAATTGTGTCAGACCTTAGTGACAACTGCAATTCTTTCTGTTTCAGAGATGAAAGCAGAATCAAAATATTGCTTTCACACTCTACTCTGGGGTCTTTACTGGTATGGATGCATAGTCACACACTCTATGTTCTTCAGTTACCCTTCTGAGAGGCACAGAGCATCACAATCAGGTAGAAGAGGGTAAAAATTCAACTGAGAATTTACCCCATGAAAGCCACACAGGCTGTGTAATGGATTGTCAACACTTTTTCTTCTAAAGTATCTTTTATTTAACATGTTAAATGGTTAACATATTCTGGATAAAACAGTCAAATTAAGGAAATATTCATTTCCAGCATTGATTGAATGTCTGTTCTGCACCAAGCCTCATGAATGATACTGATCGTATAAGGAAAGTTAGGCTGGATATACTTGCTTTGCAAATAAAGTTTAGGTAGTGAATACACAGTTACAGGATGCTGCTTAATGTCAATAGTCTTGTTTGAAAGGCAATTGTTCAGGCTAATGAAATGAATTCATCAGTGAACTCTAGAGAGAAGAGAAAGAACTGAAAACTCCAGAATGGATAAAATGTGGAGTTTATTTTAGTTGAAATCACAAGAGAAAGTAGCCAGTGCATTCATAAAATTCAGCTGTGGATGGTCAATAGGAGAACTATTGCCAAGATGTTGACAGTGTTTACTGAAATGATAGGCATTGTTTTAGAAGCTAGCCTTTTAAAGGACTTACCTCTTCACCTGATGAGCAGAGCAGGTGTGACTACCAATGCTTGGTGAGGTTTACAAGGCAATAAGGCTGCTTTGAAGGAGATGTGGCCCTTACTTAAGGAATGCAACTTCAACCAATCTCTAGCCAGAGAGAGCAGCATTCAGCATGTGTCTATAATTAGTTGTACACAGTCAAAGACAAAGACTAGTGTAGCCTTCATGAGCCCAATACCAGATAAAAATCTAAATTATGTACCTCTCCCACAAGTCTTCCATGTTAGCAATCTCATACTTGTTCCAGGTACCTGGCCAAAGGTAGTACTAACCATGGCCATAGACTTTTTCCTCCTGTTGGTTTACAGGCTGAAGGCTGCTTCCCTACTGAGATGCTCAGACCTAGGTTAGTTAAACATAGATCCTTCTTCAGTAGTATATAGTAAACACATTGAGCTTTTGGGGTGCAAATATTTCTTCACCAGAGAATCCAATCCACCCAACCCCAGATTTTTAAAGTATCTACATGATCGTCTTTACTTCATTCCTTCACTTCCCCAGGCAGAACCAGCCCTGGATCAGGAACATAGCCAGGGTGAATATAATCTCCAACAAGAATTCTTGAGATTCCAAAGTCTTCCAGGCAATGAAGTAGAAATTATCAATCCTGAGGTTTCAATAGTGAAGACAAATGCACCCCTACTCATATTCAATCAGTATCTTCATGTTGAATACCTGAAACAGTGCTGGCTAGTGATAGTAGACCCCACTCCTGGAACTACAACCTCTTGGTTAAACTTGTAAAACACGATGTTTGTTTTTCCAGCAATACAGAATGTGTGCAAGGAAAGCAGGTGAGTTAAATGATTTAGAAACCACATACTCCTATGCCTTCGCAGTTTCTGCTTCTGACAATAAGCTCTGCAACATCTCCCAAAGAAAGGGCCTTTGGGTTTATCACACCAGAGGGTACAGGATAGACTCAAAGTTCCTAGGCTTCTGAGTTTGGATGTCTGTCACCCAAAATCTATAGAGGCTCAAGAATGTATTTAGAATGGTTGACCATATTTGTTGAATGTTAACTTTTAAAGTTTGACTGGATTTGTTTGTGATGATATTTGTACATTTCCAAGTGAAAATTTGAAGGGGAAAAAGGAAAAGATTTATGTGAGATTATTGTCCAAATAGTGGCATATAAACCATTAGAGTGCTAGACAAATAGGCCAGACTATTTTAGAAACTGCTTTAAAAGTTTCACCTGGGAGAAAACAATGAATCACAAAACATGAATAAAGTAACTTTCCCAGAAAAGAAGGTTTCCAAAGGTGACATTTGGCTTGTGCAGGTTTTCAGCACAGATGAAAGTGTTGTTCTTTTCTTAAGTACACGTCTGTTTCTGAAAATAGCAATGGAGTGGGCATTGTACCTTTCTTCAGCAATGAACAAAATGATTCATTTCAAAATGTTAAGTATAAGAATTTCACATTAAAGGATGGGCATGTTGAATTTAATTTACAAATCTTTGAAAAGAGGCAGGGGCATATATAAAACTCTATGGATAGGGACAAGCTGCCTTTGTCCAATGGTCCTACCTGCTACTCCAAGACACATTGATCTGGGTAAATTATTCCATCAGGGTATACACAGTTTTTTTGACATTCTGTGACCAGTTCTAAACAGACTACAGTTTTTTTTCTTTTAAACTTTAAACTTTATTTGCTTTCATGGGTGTGTTTTTATTTTCTTTTATGTAACATGAGTTTAAATTCCCTAAGGCTATGAACATGTTTAATTTTCCTTGTCATTCCTTCCCTTTGCATGTCACATGATCTCTAATCTTCATATGTCAATAAGTTATTACCTTTCCTGGAAAAATGAAAATGAGGTATTTGAAACCAGTCTTTACAATCTTTGGAACTTAGAATTAGCTGGTTTTCAAGAACAACCTGGTAAGCCACTATAAACTGTAAGTTTTTGAGTGATATTTTACCACTTTCAAGTTTACTAAAACAGTTCACAGATAAATCTGCGAACCCTTTGTTTATTTATTATGACCTCCAGTGTACAGTGATGTCTTATCTTTGCAGCTGTTGGAATGCCATTTATCCTTGATAAGTGAACTCAAACCCAGGACCAAGAAGGGTAGGTCACATCTCAGATATACAGCTAGTGGCTTCCATCCAGCATTATAGGAATCTTAGAATGGGAAGAAAGTAGGAAGAAATTAATTGCAAGATAAAATTTCCCCAGGGGAGGTCTCCTGGGGAAAATAAATGAGGAGTGGAGTTTGGGGAGTGGGAGAAGGGGAGAGAGGGAACTGGAATTGGTAAGATTAAAAAAAATTGTTTTAATAAAAAAACAGCTCAAAAAAAAGAAAAGAAAAATAGATAGTGATCAAGGAAAACTGAGAGAACCGGTTGATCTGTCACTGTTCTAACCAACTTTGTAGGAAAATGGAAGCAAGATTGGAGGAAGCAAGGTGGGTCACCTTTCTACCCAGAGAAAGTTTGCCAGGAGTCTTCAAGGCAAAGTTGGTAACAACAGGATTCAATTATCTCAGAATGACCTCTGCTTCTTTTTACTATTGAGACAGTGTCTAGAGGCCTCCTATGGGAGCTCAGCCCATATGGTGATGGCTTTCACCCTGTAGTTGTGGGTCTCTAGGGCACATTCTCACAGCTACAGTGAAAGAGTTCACAGGATCTAGGGAAAGATTTGCATCCAGCAATCAACAATTCTACTCTTTTGTCAATTCAGCAGACATCCCACTCTCTAAACCATAATTTGTTTCGTTAAAGACTAGGACAACACGTATGTAATAAGATACCACTGTCTCAAATACAGTCACACATACCTTATCTTCTAATAAAGGGGAGACACCATGCTGTGTATGTATTGTTTTCAATTTGGGTGATGTTTATATGTTTGTCACTTACACATTTCCACTTACAAATTTTTTATTTACAAGTTTTCATAGCCTTCAATGTAAATCTGAGTTGTAGAGTTATCTATGGTGAATAAATCTACTTCATATGGGAACTGAGTTGGAGAATGAAAATGAAATATCTGTCCACATATATTATACATAGAGATTCAAATTAATATGATTAAGTAATCCAGGTCTCATTTTCCCAACTGCTCTGGAGTGGATAACTGCAGCTTAGCATATTTTTTTCTCCTTTGTCCATCTCATTCCCTGAATCTCAGTCAGCACCTTTGACAGCAACACACACACACACACATACACACACACCCTTACCCTGTGAGTCTGCAGTGTAGGAGGTCCTTCTGAATTTCTGTTGCTTTTATTGGTTTAATAAATAGACTGCCTTGGCCTTTTGATAGGGCAGCCCTTAGGTGGGGGAAGTAGACAGAACAGAATGCTGGGGAAAAGGGAAGTGTGGCAGACGCCATGGCTCTCCTCTCTGAGATGGACACTGGTTAGACTCATGCCGGTAAGTCACAGTCAAGTGGCAATACACATTAATGGAGATGGGTTAAACTAATATGTGAGAGTTAGCCAATAAGGGGCTGGAGAAAATGGGCCAGGCAGTGTTTAATTAATACAATTTCTGTGTGGTTATTTCGGGGTTAAGCTAGCCAGGCGCTGGAAATGCAGCCCCCTTCTCATTACAACAGAATGGCGCTCAAAGTGTAATTATTTCAGGTTAAGCTAGCCAGGTGGCGGGACTCAGCCCAATTACCTCATCCACAGCCCACAGCTCCTTCTACTACAAGTCTGTGTTTTGGTTTTGCTTGCATGTTATGTTTTCGTTGCTATCTAGCACTTTCTGTGAGAATTGAGGTACTGAGAAGTCCCCAGAGACTCAGTTCCCTGTTGTACTACTGAAGCACATCCCCTATCTTGTGAGTCCATTCCAACCTGATTTAGTTTTCAGAAATGCATTCCACTCTTCTACTAGATAGCTTCTGAAAATGACCTATGCGTATTCTTCAGTCAATGGAAACTGACTGGTCCTCTATTCATACCTCTTAGAACCATATGCTTTAAGCATTGGGTAAACGTATAAGATTTAATTTTTTCCTAAGAAAGCTTAGAAGCAATTACAATTTCCATATTTTTTTATTTTATTATTAAAGAATTAATGCTTTAACTGAAGCATAGATTGTATGCTGTATTGTTTGCTTTTATTTCAAACATATAGCAAATCATTATGATGAAACATAGATCAGAATTGAAATTGTGATTTTTGGTACTTGAGTGGTCTTGGAGGATCACAATGCCTCTTGGAGATTCAGTTCTATTATAAGTACATGTGGATCATCACCCATCACTCAGAGGGCTGAGAATAGAAAATGCTAGCCCCAGCCTCTGGCTTTATTGAATTAATGCACAAGGCAATACTCAGCATACATTGAAGACTTAATTTGCAGATGGACAAAATGATGATGAAGATGAGACTAGAGACATCTTGAGAGCATCATGTACTGTTTTAACTTCTTACTCCCTGTCTCAGGTCTTTCAAACAGATTTGTGAGCAGAATTTCAGGCCCTGAGTCCCAACACTGTGAGGCCATTAGGAAGAAAAATGCTGGGGCCATTCTAAAAAAACATTCATAAGACTATGATCTATTTCATTAGGATGAGAAAATTACTTTGTTACAGCTTGTTGCAATCACAAGAAACTATATATAGACTTACAATTTAATAACTGTAAACAGCAGGTAAAAAGGTCTACCGCTTGGACTATTTTAGAATTTAAACATGCCTTCACTCCAAGTTTCCCATTACCCAGACCCAGCATTTCTTACACATTCTAATTTCAGTGAGCACAATTATAACGGACCATAATTATTATAATAATTGCTTGTTTGAGGATGTGTACAATTTTTTGTAATCACTGTGCATGTCATTATTTAGTGTCTAAGCCTTGCTATGGGGTGCACATTATCTGGGCTCTACAGATGAAACTGATGTTGAAAGGGACTGAGTAATCTTTTATATCTTTCCCTTCAGTCAGCATGGGGGATCATGTCATAAAAGACTTCCCTGACACTAACCCTCACCCTAATGCTAACCTAGATTCTCAAACAAATACACTAAGGTTCCCTATGCAGGTTTATATATATTCACTAAACTAAAATAATATTGAGATAAAATTAGATCTCTAATTACAAATTCTCTTATCTATTATCTGTCTTTCATCTATCTATCTATCTATCTATCTATCTATCTATCTATCTATCTATCCTGTTTGTCTACGTATCTATCTACCTATTTCTATCTATCTATCTATCTATCTATCTATCTATCTACCTACCTATCTATCTATCTATCTATCTATCTATCTACCTACCTATCTATATCTATGCATCTATCTATCTAGTTTTTATTTCATCTATCTACCACTCACTACCATGGGTTTATGGAGCCATCTGTCCATCCATCCATCCTCCTGCTAATACACTCAGACATGGGGAGGACACTGAAAATCTGTGCACATTATGAGGTAATGCCTTGCAAGGGTTGCCATCTAAGTATAGATGTAGGTGGTGCGCTGGCCACTTTTTGTTTGTTTAATACAAACTGGACTCACCTGGGAAGAGGGAAACTTGATTGACGATTCCCCTCTATCAGATTACCCTGTGGGGGATTTTGCTGACTGCTGACTGATGTGTAAGAGAGCAGCCACTGTGTATAGTGCCACTCTTCGGCAGACAGTCTACATTGTAGAAAAGAGCAAGTTGAAGAAATAATTATTAGTACTCTTGTATGAACTCCAGGTTCTGCTTAAGTTTTTGTACTAACTTCCACGACTGATAAGTGGAAGTGTAAGCCAAGTAAATCCTTCTTTAACATGTTGTCTAGCCACAATAGTGTTTTATCTCAACAGAAAGCAAAATAGGACAGGCATGAAGCCACAAGGTTATCTCTCCAACATCTAAGCAATAGTAAACACTGTGTTTAAAATAAGTGTTTTTGATATACTAACAATGTAAGGTCTCATAACGGCCACTGATCAAACCTTACTGACTTACTTTCACAGACAAGACCAGATGTTCAAGGTGGTAGGCTCATAGACATGACTTACTTTTGCAAATGGGGGAATCTAAAGTATAGAGACTCAGTTCCCATCACACAGACTGTACCGAAGTTAGAATTTGATTGCAGCAGGCGTATTTTCGAGATGGTACTCTTACCACATTGGCTGTACTGCCGTGGTTTTTTGGAAATCCTCTTTTTTAAAAAAATATTGCATTTATATTTTTCTCTTTTTCAAAATCATAACCCAGAAATGGATGTGATAGCTTGGACTTTGTGCATGTGCAATTGTGCCTTTCTCTACCGAATATCAAGCTCAGGTAGACGACCTCTCTACAGAGATCCTGACCTAATCGACACAGCTGATTTCCCAAGTATTTGAATCTGATTCTGAAAGGACCAACTGGGTTCCCAGATGTGAAAACTGAAAGCTTCCAGAGAGAGATTTTGGTCCTGCTTGCAAGATTTGCCATGCATCATTCCTAGCCTGATTATTAATAATTCCCTTGGATTTTGTGAAGCATCTAAGAAGTGTTCTGATCAATTTCCTTTATGGCTAAGGCAATTTGGGATGTTCTCTATTATTTGTAATCAAGCATCCTATCCAAGCCTTCGCATCTCCCATTAACACTATTGCACACAAGCGACCTGCCTAACAGCTATGAAATAATAAATATTATTTTGGTAACTCACACACATGCCATTATTCTTTCCTCAGGAAAAGCAAGGCATACTCAAATATACACACAGGGCTGTCTAGCTACTTTCATTGTGTTCTGCAGATCATTTGCACCTTGTTGTATAGCTAGAAATCTACTTTAGGTATTTCAATAAATATTTATCTTGTGAAATATACTGCGGAATCTAAATCATATGACTAATCCTAAATCTGGAACTCAGCAGTGATCAATCAAACTGAAATAACGCTTATTACCTTGACATCGTACTGAGTCAAGCCTTCCCAAACAGGATGCACTTACTTCAGAGCGCAGGCCATCATGTAATTATGGTTGCTAGCAGAAGCACTTAGTCGGAGCAGCAATAATACTGAAACGAGGCAGGAAGGAACAGTTGTAATTTTGCTTCTGTACTCTCTTGCGTATGAGTGTCTTGAAGTCAGAAAAACATGTTTACTCTGTAAAGAAAAAAGTGTTTAAAGCATGTTTTAACTCTATTTAAAGACCAAACTAACTATTCCCCTAATTAATACTTTTATTATTATTATTTGGTGGTCATCGATGTGGCTGGAGCTTTGCTAGGCTATTTTCATATTTCCAACATTTTTTTGCCTTTGTTGTTTTATTAAATTTCATATTTAGCGGTCATATTTTCTGGTAGTTCATGCTGAAATCAACCAATATTAGTACTGTGAATTAGCCTACGTGTTAAAACACATCACGACTGTTCAGAAAGAGTCACTACTTGGTATGGATTGATAGTCTCCATTGTCTGCTCTTCCAATTCTTTTTCAGCTCATGGTTGGGTCAGATCTAATTTTCCTCTTCTGAAGCAAGATACAGAAAAGCAGTAGCAAAGGTGGATATTTGGCACATGGTTTAAGAGTGTCCCGCCTTCTTTTTGTTGTTGTTCCAGTTTTGTTTTTTATTATTGTCAATTATTATTACAGCAAGAGAGAAAAGAGTTCTCTGAATCTTTGGCTGTCCTAGACAACTGGTTGTTGTTGTTGTTGTTTTTTTTCCGATTGTTAGAGAGGATTTACATCACACAATTCTGATAAATCTTAGTCTAGGGTAGTAAAAGCAATATCCTTTGTTGGCAGGTCTTAAAATAAACCCGACGACTACAGTCAGGTGTGATTTTCCTATCTGGTGGACATAGTGTTTTGTAATAATTTACAAATAAGATCAGCAATACAGTGCTCTTTCCAAAGATGTTTTTCCCAGAAAACTCAAAGAGACAAAATAAAGAAGAGGTAATTCGAAGTTAAAGACACAGGATAGAACCACTGCCTTTGTCTTAGGGCTGCTGTCTAAGTTCAGTCTTCATGGGGCAAACCCAAGAAAGCTCATCATTTCTCCTAGCTCGGGTTGGGAGGACATACATGTGGCAAACTGAAGTGATTTCGGAGGCCAGGTAGATATTACATATGCCACAAGTGCCCTGATGTTGGCATTTTAGATGAACGACATGTCTTCACTTACACAGAGAAATACAGTCTCTCGTGTTGCTCCTTATTCGTGTGGCGCCTGAGCCTTTGTTTTCTTCCTGTTTTCAGAGCCATCACTATATACGGAGAGCTCTCTGCCTTAATTTATACAACAATGTAACAGCAGTGATGCAAGGCAACTGACACTTGGCCTTGAAGTTTGGAAAGGGGCTGTGGCGAGCACGCCAGCTGGAGAGGACAGGGCTGCTTGGGAAAGACAGCTGATACTCACATTCAGACAACTCTTGAAGCATGGGAATATGCACCGAGTGGATGCCAATTTTTTTTTTTTAAGTTTCCAAAAGAATGCCTGGGTTTTGAGTTTTTATGTGAACTTCCCTGATATTTAAATATTGGTTTTCTTTGTTGATAAATTGCTATGCAGATGAAAAAACCAAATGAACACTGTTAAGGGCTGAACTCAGTCCAATCGCTCTCAGTCCCTTACATCTGTTCAGTTGGTTTGCTCCCCTGTTCAACCAGTCCAGCAATTTAGAATGTGTTTGCTCATTCTTCAGTTGGTATAGGGTGCTTACTGTGTTTTTGTTGCTAATCTGTTTAAGCTATAACAACATGAGCACAGTATTGATTGCCTAATTATGGTTCTTGTAATCAGGTGGGAAGACACAACAGAAATGGCATACCAGGTGGTGATATGGTTATGGACAGCAACACATTAATCAGTTAGGGATGTTTTTACAATAAGAAAGATTGAAGCACAGACCATATAAAGAATAAAAATGAGTATTGGCGGAATTTTGAGAATAGAATTCAGGGCAAGTACCACAGAGTTATAAAGGCCCCAACCACTATAT
>NW_026067936.1:5575255-5773805 GCF_014885135.2 Alexandromys fortis
TATATATATTTATATTTGTAATACCCAGGATCACATGAATGGAGACCAAAGTGGAAGCCATTGGATGACCATGAACTAACTGGATTATAGAATAGCATTATGCTAACTTCTGCTGAAAGTGGATAGTAGAGATGCTAGGGAGTAGGGACACTGGAGAAGAAAGTACAGTTTGGGCAGTGAGCAACTGTGAACACAGCTGGAACCATCTGGGCCATTTTTGTCTTCTTCACACTCTCTAGTTCAGGCACATCTTCCCAACAAAAGAAGTCTTATTGGGGAAATCCACAGACTTGGTATTCTATTTTTATTTCTAGATTCTTCTAAGTATCAAATCTTTCTTTTCTTTTGCTCTTCTAGACTGTCCATGGATTTAACTCTCATGTTGGATTGTACTCTATTATACTCTCTTTTTTTATCTTTCCTCTACCACAGGAAGGGGGAGGGGAGAGACAGGGAGGGGAACAGAGAGAAAAATGTAGAGCTCAATAAAAATCAATAAAAAAAGAAGATTCCTATTTCATGCCTTCTTTCCTTTATACATCCTTGAGTGCTGAGTTTTCCCATCCTAGCGTCAGAGTGTTCCCCACACACCAGCGTATATGAACGGAAGGAACCTGCATCTTGAGTGATGATCATGTCACTGTGCCTCTGCTCTAGTAATCCAAACCAGGAGACTTTATTTCCCAATTGTTCAATGACTTCCCCAGCTGTTACATAAATTTTCTGTTCCCTCAGAAGTGTTTTCTCTTCCTTCATTTCCTCACTTCATAAAGGAAAGAGCCTCTGAGAAAAACTTCCCAGATTTTAGATGCTGGGCCCATCGTATTCAGTTTGTGGGTATCAAGGCAAGTGTCTGAACTTTGATCCATTTTCTCCTTTGTTATATGGGGTCAAAGTGACTCACAAAATAGACTTGACGTGTACAAGTTAATTACAGACAAAAGCTTTAGAAAATACCTGACCTCAGTTTGGATGTTCACCTTCCTAGACCACGATGGAGCGGGGAGGGCTTTGGACTTTCCACAGGGCAGGGAACCCTGACTGCCCTTCAGACTGGAGAGGGAGGGGGAGAGGAGTGGGGGGATGGGGAGAGGAGAGGGAGGAGGGGGAGGGAAAAGGGAGACGGGGAGGGAAATGGGAGGCGGGGAGGAGGCAGAAATTTTTTTCAATAAAAAATTATATTAAAAAATAAAAAAGAATAAATAAATGTGAAAAGCTAAAAAAAAGTTTGTTCCTATTATTATTGTTATTCTCCCTTTTTATTTAAGTGTTTCCAAAATTATTAAGTCATTTAAAGGGTAAATTGGATGTTCATACTGCTCAAAAAACTGGTCTTTCCACTACAAAGTGTAATGCAAGAAGCTCACAAAAGGTAAAATATTCTAGGAGGCATAAATATTAGATTAAACAGTGCTTGTATTAAGTGATTCTTTTTATGAGAGAGAGAGAAGGAGAAAGCGAAAGAGAGTCTGCCATGAACTAAAGCTGTTCTCTTTCTGTTCTGACAGCAAGTGTGTGATGCTTGGGAATTTTCTTTACAAGGGAAACCTATCCAAAAATCATCCCTCCTATTTTCATAGTCCACCAATATGAAACAATTATGTCCCTTGTGGTGACAAAACATAAAGGAGGTAGCAGAGAGGGGAGAAGGAGACTGGATAGCTCTCTACTGCCTTTGTCATTAAAAAAGATAATGAACACAAGATATTTGACTCCTACTTTTATGAAGAAAGGCGAGAAGGGAAAATGGCAAAGGGCTGAATAAGCAAGCCAGAAGGAACCAGAACAGCTCAGATTGTTGACTACATTGTGATGCTCTTAGAGTTCCTGATTATTTCCTTGTTTTCACTGGGTGGAAAACTCACATATAAAACAAATATAAGACTCTCGCTGCTTTTTAAAGATTGTAGACAAGGCTGCCTAGAAGCTTGAAGCTCTTTGGGGGTATATCAAAGGGAATTCCAATAGATATTTTAATAGGTATTTTAAAATTTATTTTTTGAATTATAATACAACTTCCTCATTGCACCATTTCCTTTCCTTTTTCTAACCATTCCCTGCGCCACTGCCTATTGTCTCTTTTAAATTCAAAACCCTTTTCCCTAACCTTTGTATTACACACAAACACCTGAGTACATTAATACAATGTCCATGGCCATACGCTATACATATGTATGTTCTCAGTACTGACCATTTGGTATTGGGTAACCAATTGGTGTGTTTTCCCTGGAGAAGACTCCCCCACTGTCAGCATTCCTTAGCTGCCTGCAGTTCTTTGTGGAATGTTAAGGCCTCTTGAGCTTTCCCAAGTCCACATTAGGATACCTATTCATTTTTCCCTTCTTTGGGTCCTCTTTAGGCAGCCATGTTGGTGAGGATAGTTTTTTTTTTTTTTTTTAAGAGTTCTGTGATATATTAATTTACTTTAACATTTATCTTTTAACTAATGGTAAATAGAACTTCTGAAACTTTTACAGAATGCTAGCTCAGTGCCTTTAAATTTCTGAATCAACCATGGTAATAAGACAGAGACGGAGGAGGCCCACAGTTGAGAAAATTATGAACAACAGGGGGATTAGAGTCGCCGATAGAGGTTCATCTTCTGTAACAGCATTGATGGGCAAATTTCAGGACATTTCACCTTTAGCAGAATGTGACAGAAACACCTTTTATTTTGCTTAAGAAATATACTTCAGATTTATTTATTTTATGTGTATCAGTGTTTCAATGGGATTTATATACACCATGAAAATAGCCACAAAACTCAGAAGAAGGTGTTGGATTCCCTAGAACTGGAGTTATGGATGGTTTTAAGTCACCATATGGATGCTAGGAACCAAACCTGGCTCTTCTGCAAGAATAAAAATTATTCTTCATCCCTGAGCCAAGTCTCCAGCCTCCAGTCCATTTATAGATTCTGATCTCCATTGCCTGCAATTCTCTCTTTTAATCTCATGTATGTGTTCAAGTATGAGATGTGCTTAAATCAATGCATTTATGCATGTTTGAATGAAACTGTGTCACTAGGGGAAAATCTATGGCACATTTGTAAGAATGAAAATGGGCCTGCAGATGGCCATTTCTCAGCCACAGTGCTCTTTGTGTGGTAGTTCCAGTGTTTCTGTCAGTTCGTTTCTGCATCTGTTGCTTCCAGTTGCAAAATGCAGCCATTTGGCTCACTGTTGCCCTGGCATGCTGCATCTTCCTCCACGTTGAGTACTTTCCATCTCTGCATGGCTTCCTGTTAAATATTTATCATTGAACAATGCTGAAAATTAGGTGAAACTTTGCATCCAACTAAGACGCAAATATGTCATGCTATGTCCATACTCCAATTAAACATCAAAAACCTGTCCTCATAATGCTCCAATAAAGACCACAAAAGAACAAGGGTCTCTTGATTAGGACAGCCTCTGTATCCAGTGTCATTACAAAAATACATAAACCCAGGAAAAAACCAAATACTCTTATGAACCTTTCTCTTTCCTTTTAATTCTTTGGTGACATGTCAGTTACTTTTGCATCAAAGCAGGGTGTAAATGAGGTGATAGACTCATTAGAACTAATTTGCTTACTTGATTGGTTCTTTACTTCTTGATTTGCTGAGGTTGGTAGCAGATGACAAAGTCTATTAGGCATGTGAAAATGTTTGATCAAATAGTGGTTTGCCTTGGATAACAGTGAAAAACCAAGAATCTTATCTTTCGAGACTGATTTTTGTTTTGCACATTTACCAGTCCAAGCACCCAAGTTCTCAACAAGAAGTCATGGGCTGTACATCCTACTAAAGGGCAAAATCTGGCTTCCATTGATGTTGATCACTTCTCTTTAACTTCCTTTTCTAAACATAGATTCAACTTCTAGTCAACTACATCCATACCTACATCATAGAGTCATTTGCAGCATCACTTTTATGTTCAAATACTTTTGAGACATCCTGTGTAATTTGCTGATCTCCTCTCATTCTGGAATTTAGCAGTTGAGGTTCCTGAGAGACAAGTGGAATTCTGATTCTCCACCAGGATGGTTTATCTACACATCTCTCCCTGGGCAAATCAGATATTGGGGATGTCATGGAGAGAGCCATCTGCTGTCTTGTGTCTTCTGACTGCACATACTCTTTTCTCCCTTCATCTCCAGTGTTTCTGTATCCCAGCATTCTCTGCTGATACATTCTGGGATGATGGTCCAATCTCTTTCACTGGTGGTTCTTGATAGGATCTGATGCTCCCTCCAAGACCTGATATGGGATTCCCTTCTGTATGCTGTGAATATGTTTTATTGCCATTGGTTAATAAAGAAACAGCTTTGGCCTATGGCAGAGCAGAATACAGCTAGGTAGAAATTCTAAACGTAATTCAGGGAGAAAGAAGGTGGAGTCAGAGAGATACCATGTAACTGCCAACTGAAAAAGATGTTGGAAACTTACCAGTAGGCCATAGCCTTGTGTTGCTACATAGATTAATTGAAATGGGTTAATTTAAGATGTAAGGGCTGCTAAAAATATGCCCGAATGCTGCAATTAATGTATTTTGTGTGATTATCTGGGTCCAGGTGGCTGGGAAACCAACACTTTTTCTCCAATTATATGGATCAAACATCCATGGCACAATTTTGGTATAAAAGTCTCTAACGACTTCTAGTTGGCAACCCAAACCTCTCTACTAAGTTTGCAAAGTTGGATGAATTTTATCTTTCAGACATGTGGAGGGCACTGGGGCATGGATTAGTTCTAGAGTCCTCATCAAGCACATGTGAAGCCTAAGCTCAGTTCCTAAATCTCAGAAAGAAAAAAGAAAGAATGTTGTCACACACACACACACACACACACACACACACACACACACCTTCTGATATCTGAATGGCAGCTATTTCCTATATGTTGCCTTCTTCTTAACTTGTGGGGTTATTCAAATATTGATATTGGATATATGAAGAATTCTGGTTCAATCTTTCCTGCCAAACAAACTAATAATTAGGCGAATTAGAACTTGGCAAAGAATGCTGGACAGGAACCATTGCCTACATTTTTTTTTTTGTCCCCACAAAGATCAGACAAGTGGTAGACAAGAGAATGTATCACCGAACGAATGCTCGAGTATCTTAGGGCATGAAGTAACCATAGACTGTGTGACTTACTAAAGATTCTACACTATTCCCTATGACCGCTAAATCGTTACACAATATACTTTCAATAGAAATATTTGTGATAATTATCAACCTTCATATTTAGAGCAGTCTCTGGCATGTGACATGTACAAATCATACATTTACTTGGGAAATGGATACAGGGAATTATAGGTCATGGTCACCCTATGCTGAAGATCAGGTTCAAGTATAGCCTGGGCAATTAAAATAAAAGTAAAAAACAAGTTGAGGGATAGAGCTTGTTTAAATAGTATGATAGGAATCATATGTGAGGCTCCAGTTTCAATCCCCAGTATTGCCAAAAGATGAAGAAATAAATAAAATTTAAAAATTTTATTTACATGGCTTCTGCCTGGAGGTAAAGATGCTTGAGGAAAATAATGGATAGAAAAAGAAGTGAAGGTTAGAAGGAAGAGAAGTCCATTATCTAGGAGATAAAGGAGAGCCATTCGAGATTCTTCTGCGACATTCAAATCTTGCCTGTTATTCGGGGGGGGGGGGTTACTCTATAGTGATGCCTCATGCATCTCTGTTTTACTGACAGAACTTCACCTTCTTGGTGCTCGCTTTCACCTCTTCCTATGTGCCCAGCACCTTCTCTCTTAGGATACTTTCAGAGCAAGGAAAATCAAGTCTCGATACTATGGAAATTTGATATTGCAAAAGGTAGAGACTGAAGCCTGGGTGATGATCTCATTCACTCGCCCCAGAATCCTTTGAACACCAAATTCTCCAGTTTGACAATTAACATCGATACTTCATTCAAACTCACAGGGGTTTCCTAATTAATCCTTGGTCAAGACTACACCTTTCATAGGGTAGTAGTCAACAAGAGTTTTTTTGTGTGTGTGTGTGTGTGTGTGTGTGTGTGTGTTTTTCTATTGCAAGCACCGAGAAAGCCTAGAAGGCTAATTCTTTAATGAGGCCACGGGAAGCCATTATTTCCCAGCGAAAGCTGGCCTTGGTATTTACAGTGTACAGTGGCCCCGAGGCTAGAACAACCTCTTGTAGGCAGAAGGGTGATTTTGTGGCTCGCAGCGCTCATGAACCTTCCTCACTAGTTCACTGCTCACAAAGCACCTGCACTAAATATTTTTATGCCAAGGCCATGAAAATCCAGAGAGGGCGGTCGCCCTCAAAATTTCTCATTTCTTACCTGCAGTGGCTAGGTCAGCAGGTGGCTGCACAAATGGCTGTGGGATAGATTGCATATGGCAGGACAAGCAGAAAATAGGGAAGGGATTGCACTGACATGGCACGGAGGTCCTGACTGAATCCCCCCACCCCCCCCCCCCCGTTTCTAAGGCAATTTGGTTTGGCGTCTTCCCTTACAGGTGGTACACATGGGCTTTGCTGTAAAAATTTGAAAAGCCTTCCTCTTATCCATGCTGCGCTCTGCCTGCTCTCTCAGGAATGTTAACACACCTGTGTCTTGACTTCAAAAGTACAAGGCTCTTAGTTAGTTCTCTCTCATCACCGTGTTGCTCCCAGAGCCAATACTTTCTAGGGATAACAGCCTCTGAGGCCCCGGAGCCTCTGTCTTCTCTAAGGTGCAAATTCTCTCTACCTTCCTTGGGTATAAAGAAAGGTCAAATGAAAACAGTGGGGACGGAATTTCCAGGCTAACACAGAGGCGAATGTATGCTATGAATATTGACTCTGTATATTAGTTTTCTTTTCCTGCTAGAGTTGCAGAAGTCACACTGCATATTGCCTGTGAGGACTCAGAACTCATCCCCACTGTGACTTTGAAAATTTGAGGTAAATGCTGACTGTGGGAAGGCTTTTCACAGTCACCTGATGAAGCTGGCCCTTTAAAAGATAACTACTATTCCCAGCATGGAGGGCTACAGCCCCTAGGAGCACTTAGGCGCTTAGGTCAGGCAGCAGGCACTACAGCAAATTCCCTCTTCCTGGATGGCCATGAGGGTCCCTGTGTCTTCAGGAATGCTTGCCTCAGTGCTCAAGGTTTAGAGCTTTGCTTTGACTGGAAAACGATTTTCTCCTAATGTTTTTTACCTTCAGAGTTTAACATTTTTCAACCTTACATTTTAAGTTTCTCCTTCTATTTTTAATCCTTAATCCATTTTTCTTTTGCATATTTAACTTTTTTTCGTGCACGAGCTTTAGCCTTTTATCTTAATTTTTTATTTTCTCATCTTTAACCTTTTTTCTCACTGGCTTCATGATCTTTATCTCTTATTTTAAATCTCATTTCTCTCATCTTTTCAATTGTAACTCCTAACCTTTTAATTTTACTGGCTTTCTAATATTTTATTTTAAACTTTTATTTAAATCTAAGTTTTTCTCTCACTTTCTACTCTCAGTGTTTTATAGTTAACTCTTCACCATAGTATATTTTTAAATAATGAAAAGAAAAATGTTACAGTTTCCAGTATGTATCTTCATTTTATATTGTTTTTATGCTTATAAAAGAATATAGAATATATTATATGTTCTGTAGATTAGATTATAGAAGCACATCAGATTCTGAGCATTAGAACATTCAAAGTAGATGGGATGAGGGAATGAGTACAATTCAGTTTAAAAAGGTAGCTAGTAAGGGTTGAAGTAAAATCTAATGAATGAGCTCTGTACAGTCTTAGGTTCATTAGCTGGAGTCATGTAAATTAGAATAAGCTGTATTAACAATAGGTGAAAGGTAGAAGCTATGACTATGAACATCACATCTCTACCAGTGTCTGAGATCAGGAGCCTCTGTTGATGGTTGTATAGAAAGGTGTGTTCTTAGCTTAACATAAACCAGGGGTTGTTCTCTAGTGCTACAAAAACCCAAATAAAATAAAGTATAAAATCACAAGTCAAATATTTTGCTATTTTTATCATGTAAATGATTCTGTTTTTAATAAAATCCTGTTTGACAGCTGTTAATATGAAGGTGTTATTGGAAGACAGAGTATGATGTGTATAAATGGGGTCTGATTATAGATAGCATGGTTTACTGTATGGTATCAGGGGGCCACAGACATAATAATGCTGTGTATAAAGTAATCAAATTTCATTCTTGGATTGGTATTGATGAGGACTATGTATACAGTTGTCCTGGCAGTCCACAAAGCTTTCATTGTTGAACATATACTCTATAAATCTGAGTAATGACGGGAGCAATGACATCAAGGGACTACACATTCCTGTAAAGTTGCAATAGTTTATATAGGTTATAAAGTTCAGTAAGGTAAAAATGATTATAGTCAGGATGTTCTTGGGGCAAGGTAGGAAGATTAATGGTGGAAATTGAACAGACAAAAAGAAAAAAACAATCAATAAATCCTAAGCAGAGCAATGCTTACTTGGAGTCTGGCCTCTTTAAGACTTCTGGTACCTTTTATAGGCCATGGGAGATTCATTTCTAATGATCCATATCATCCTACATAAATGATCAGTTTCTAAATAAACAACATATATTATCAAATTTACAACATAATAAAATAATGGGATGTGTGCGTATCTATCCAGTTATGGACCTAGCACAAATTGTCCATGAGATGTGATAAAAAATTTCCATTTTATCAGTTATGAATGCTTTCTACCTGCCCTTAGCTTCACAGTCCATTCTGTGGGCTTGCCAGCTGCTCTTTTCAGGGTATTTCAATAAATTCTCTTTTTTGTCTTTTTAAGACCTAATGAATTATTTTTTTTAATGCTTGTGTCACTGGCCTTCTCTATGCCATATGGGAGAAACTAGGAAATTATATGGAAACAGGATATAAAACGAGTATGATTATTGATAAAACTTAATATTAAAGACAATTCTGAAAAGTAGCTATGGTTAGGGCTAGAGCAATGCTATTGGAAGAGAGAAGTTGAACTGTATGAAAAGTTAAGCTTAGGAAGCTTCAGAATTGATGCTATTGAAAGAAACACAGGTCCTCATGATTAGGGTTGAACAGAGTAAGATTCAGTAGAAAAAATACTTAGAGAATAGTCTGGGAGACTGTAGGTGACCCCAGCAATTAGGTATTGAGTCCTGAAGGATTTCACAATTTCAAGGCTAAAGGCTTTTACAGAAAGTGGGAGTTGTATGGTTTCAGAAAAGGATGAAAGGTATGGAGAATATAATTTCATGTCTATAACCATGATTATAAATATGCGAAGGAAAAGGAGGCAGAAGAGTGTGTGAGAGAAGTCCTCTTCCTGCTAACGAAGACAATGAAACTAGAGCATCCAGTACAGAGCCTGGAAACATGCCTGGCTAGAGAAAGGTTAAGTATGGATGCACAGTAAAAGTGTGTCAAGGCCTGAGAATGTTATAGTGGACCTCTATTTTTGAGGCATGAAATGACATGACATCACCAAGCAGAACTTTGGCTGTGGTGACCTACGGAGGCATTGGCCTATGGCTATGGACAATGAGATGAATAACTTATAAATAGGTTTGCAGTAATAATAATAATAATGATTTTAACATTATCTCCTAGAAGGGAGTCATGTGACTTCACCTGAGATTCCAGTCACTACTTGCTCTGTTCACCTGTGTGTTATCTTAGTGGGTAGTAGAATACATGAGATGAAAAAGGACAATTGGGTTGGGGTAGGATGGCGTCTTCATTGGTGAAGTTTTCATGAACCTCATCCATGCTTTAGGTGAGACTTTTTGGTAATGCCTTTGAATTGTCCAAATAACTCCAATAACCTCTTTGGTTCACCAAGCTACACATCTATAGAAACCTGTTTCTGTCTCTTTGTGTCCTATCTTAAATGAATAGATACAATATATTATGTTGATTGGTATATATAAAGGATATGGACATTCACTTATTGATTTTGTATGCTGCTACTTTGTTGAAAGTGTTGATCAATTCTGAAAGGTTTTTTTTTGTGATTTGATCACACTGTTTAAAGATTTTTCACTATGATTGATTTAATGAAAAGCTAAATAGCCAATAGCTAGGCAGGTATAGGTGGGGCTTCTGGAAAGAGAGAGCTCTTGGAAGAAGAAGAGGGAGTCACCAGTCAGACACAGGGGAAGCAGGACATGCAGAAGGAGAGGTAAAAGCCCCAAACAATGTAGCAACACATAGATTAATAGAAACAGGTTAATTTAAGTTATAAGATCTAGTTAGAAGCAAGCTAAGGCCGAGCATTTATAATTAATAAGAAGGCTCTGTCCCATGATTTGGGGACTGGTGGTGCAAAAAACAAAACAAAACAAAAAAAAAAACCTGCTACAAGATTTCTGGTAGATTTTTTAATGTCTCTTGCATAGAATCCCATTTTATGCACACGAGGATGCTCAGTCCTTTTCCTTTCCTATTTGAATACTTTTTAAATTCCATTTCTTGGAATTATTGCATAAGCTAAGACCAAGAATTATCATGACCAAGAGCAGAAGAAGTGGCACTCTTGTCTTGTTCCTGAGTTTAGTGGAATTGCTTTGAGTTTTCCTCTCATTCAGTATAATGTTTACTATAGGTTTTTCATGGATAGATTTTATGTTGTGGTGCGTTTTCATTTCATTCCTGTTTTTGTCGTTTATTACAAGACCTATAAAAAGAAAGTGGATATTATCTAATATATAATTTAAAGTTCATACACGATATTATTGTAACTCAGAATCACCTGTGGAACTTATTAATATTACAGTTGTCATGGTCCTATCATCAATCTGTTGAGTCAAAATAAGAAGTGACATCTAAAATTGAAATATGACCAATTATAGTTAAAAATCATGTTTTCTTTCAAAGGGTTATTTATCTTTCAAAATTAAGGAAATTGAAATACTGTTCATTAAATTGTCATGTTTTTTCTATGTTTCAAGGCTAAGGATTCTCCTTCCTCTATTCTACATCAACAGATCACAGTTACTATGACATCATCCATATCTCAGAGCACATCAAAGAATAGAAGATTCACTTTAAGATAGAAAAAAGTTTAATAAGGGAAGCATGTACCAAGTATAAAATATCATTGACAAAATTACTAAGAACTCCTCTGGGAATTTTATTCTACTTAAATCTTCTAGAAATCTCAACAAAAAAAAATCCTCAAACTTAAGACTAATATTCAGGAAACAAACAAACAAACAAAGACAACAGAACCCTGGTTGGCTGAGACACCTGGGAGGGGAGCAAGACCTGAAAGCAAAGATCACATGGCAATATGAAGATATGGTTTTCACAGCTTATAAAGACTGCTTCCTGCTATAAAGTTCACAGAGTCTGATTGAGTGTTGATGTTTTTTTTTTTTTATTTACATAGGCGGCAGGAAACCAAGGAGAATAAAGAATTAGCTTTGTTTTCTGCTCTTATATAGTTCCAAACACCAGTCCTTATGGGTGATTGGGCATACATCTGGTGTAGGAATTCCTTCTGTCTATGTGTTACTTTTACTAGTTAATGAATAAAGAAGCTTCTTTGGTCAGTGATAGGGCAGAATAAAGCTGTGATCAAAGTACATGGTATGAAAAAAAATAAGTAAAAATAATTATGAAAAATAGGCTTTCAGCTGCTTTTGCATTAAGTTGTATTTTAGGTCATTGACTGGAATTGCAGAGAAGTCACTGGGCGAGTTTAGATTTATTTAACAGTTGCCCACTTGTGGTCTTTGGAACTTGAGATTGACCCAAACCGTGGACACTGATGCCCACCCCCATCACTGCCATCACAAGCTACTTTATGTCCGGTTGGATTAGCTGATGTGGGATTCCCCTCTGTATGCTGTCGTTACTATTAATGAATAAAGAAACTGCTTTGGGCCTATAGCATAGCTATAAGGGAACAGATCTAGGCTGGGAAAACTAAATACAATGCTGGGAGAAAGCAGGCAGAGTCAAAGAGATGCCATGTAGCCCTGCCAGAGACAGATACCTGAACTTTACCAGTAAATTTACCGGATACCAGTAAGCCACAGTCACGTGGAAATACACAGATTAATAGAAATGGGTTAAATAATATGTAAGAGTAAGCCAATAAAAAGCTAGAGCTAATGGGTCAAGTAGTGATTTAATTAATACAATTTCTGTGTGGTTATTTTGGAGATAAGTGGCCTCCTCACTAAAATGTTACAGCCATTATGAATAATGCCCCAAGTTCTTGCTGGCCAGTTAAAATGAGAATATTTGATGTTCAAAGATGGCCCACCCACATATATTGAAAACAGGAGGAAATGGTACACTTGGAGGTACTGTTATTTGGAGATTATCAAAGGATGGAAACCCCAACAAGTAGAAACAATAGCTATAAAAAAATATGCCCAAGTTAAGGAGCTACGGATTTGAGTATGTGCAACACAGTGGGAACAGAGCTCTCTTTGATATCTTATTAGTTACTGGAAGATAGCTGCTCCCAAAGGAACTCAGCTGCCATAAGTCATCTCCCCAGGAATCTTAGCTAACAGGAAAGATTAGCTAAGATCATAGGGAAGGAACTGGAAGATGACGTGTGGTGACAACAGTCGCAGGCTATCACCTATGCTTGGAGGTCCCATTAATCTTTTAATATTTTCCCCCAAATCATTGACTCTGTTCTCATTTGCCACCATACCTCATCTCCTATCTTACATTAAAAGGGAATAAAAGCTAAAGCTCACTGGATTTATAGATAATCGCTTCTCTTTCATGCAATATCTCTGCACATGTAATCTAACTATAAATCTTTCTCCTGCTGATTTCATGGATCCAGTTATCAAAATATCAGAGGGTTGAAGGAGGGTTTTTCATCCATACATAGTCAAGGTCAGGGATGATACCTTTAGGTATGAACATCAAATTGATTAAATCGCTTTTGCCAAAAATAATTTTTTAAATGTCAATGAAGGCTATGAAGTTGATAAGGCTGATGGTAAGGCCACAGTGTTCATAGCTGGGCGTGTCACTTTCCATCTTTTGTCCCTGTTTTGTGAGGGTGGTGACAGGCAGATTGTTGAAGCTGATTGGCTTGTGACTCCATGAGAATCAACAAATTCCAAGGTTAAGTGAGAGATTGTCTCAAAAAATAAGATGGAGAGCAATCAAGGAAGACACATGACATTGGCTTCTGGCTCCCACCTGCATTCACATGAGTTTATAGCAAAATGACTGTGTACATACACCATACACACAGACATAAAAAGAAACAGAAAATAAACATGATTAAATACGCTTTCATCTACTGTTGCAATATTAGCCCTCCTGAATTAATCCTATAGCAGTGGCAAGAACTGCAATAGCATGTGTATATATTTCATATCTCAGTGAAGGAGACTGAACACAATTCTTCCCTAAGGATTGCAGCGGCACATTAGGTACAGAAATATACCACCTGAGATTTCAATTGTTTTCTCTGGAGTATGGCAATGAAGTACCAAAATGGGTGTGCTGGCAGCTTATGCACCACTGACTGACTTTGTCCAGAAACCTGCCAAAGCATTTCCCTGGTGTCCTTGCTGCGTTTGATATTCAGATAGCAATGACATGAAACCAGCCAGTTTCTTCCTAAAGTTCCAACACTTCTTACCCAGTCCAAGAGGATGATTAGATTTCGAAGAATTTCATATATTTTTAGCTGCTCATATTAATAACATATCCATACAAATCTCACTCAAAGGAGATTTAGTAATTCTTTATTTGCTAATGCTTTTCATATAACAACATATCAAAACCAACTATTAATATCTATGTTTGATAAAGAGATAGGTATCTATGAAAATTTCCATGATTAGACCTAGAAATATCAATTTACTGAAGATCACAGAAAAGACTTTGCCTGTGTGGTGACAAGTACCCAGAATCCCACACCTGAGAGGTGGAGGCAGGTAACAAATGCCTAATATCCCAGCCCTTGGGAGGTGGGAGCAGGAAGACCATTGATTTTGACTAGCCTGAATTATACAGTAAGACTCTGAAAAAAAAATAAGACTTAATTTCAGAAAGTTGATCAAAGATTCCAAAGTTTTAAATATCTGATTGAAATGAGATCATATGCCATATTTGTCATAGGTGAAATCTTAGATCTTCATGTTACCAGAGAGCTATACCAGGAACCTGCTGTTTCGCACTGACCTTATTGAAGTTACTCTCCCCTCCCATTGTCCAGCATTTGAAGTTCTAAAACAAAACAAAACAAAACCAACAAACAAAACAGCAAAAAAAAAAAAAAAAAAACCCCAAATGATTAGGATGCTAACTGCTAACTACTCTGTCTCCGTATTTTTAGGTCCTAGAACATCTGTTGATCTTCACATTAAACTGCAAGTTCCAAGAAAGTGCTTATCTCGAAGAAAGGAACTTGTCTAAAGAATTATAGGGTGTAGCCTTATGTGGCCAAGGTTTATGATGAAGCTCTGCCTCCAGAAACAAAGTAAAATGCTGGCTTAGCCTACAGCCTACACTCCCCATGCTCCCTCTCAACCAGACCCCTTTCCTTACTCATGAAAAGTTCTGCTGTGTGTTCATTTCCTCAAGAAGGCCTTTTGGGGGTGAGGATAGGGCATGTAATTCTGCCATTTTCTTTAAGTTTTCACCCCTGAGTAAACCTTTTAATATCATTGGCTACCAAGTGGTGAGTGTTCTGCTAACAAAGGTGAAAATGGAAAGTTCCAAAGTTACCACTCAGTCCTAAGACCCCAAAGACCCAGTGCAGGGGACCATCTTGGTGGCAAACAGACTTTGGTTCCTAGGGCAGACACCATTATAAACTGTGAAGAAAAACCAAGGAATTCTCATTAATACCAAATCAATACTAAAAATATTGTGATTTTAACGGAAGAGGCTAAATTCTAGTTTTGCAGCAGTACAGTTCTGATATGAATGCTCAACTTTTAGAAAACCACACATAAATATTTCATATTTAATCTTTAACCAGCCTGACCATACATAAGGCTCCCTTTACAAGATTCTTCTTGTAGAAGTTTAAATCAATTTCCTTATCTCTCTTGTGATATGTGTTAATCTTTGCTTCATATTTAATCAGAATAAATAACCATTTAACTTCACTACAAAAACATCTTTACAATTTCCCTTGGAAATTTATCTTCCATAATTTGTAACTTCACTTACTATGAACAGGTCTTGCATATGGAGTTGTTACTATTTTACTTCAAGTTTTAATTAATACATATTAATTAGAGTTTCCACTCTTAGAAGCCTGATTTCTACCAAAAGCTCAGGAGATAAGCAATGTTGAGCTGTCTGCCAGGAACTATGATCTCATGAATATACATTTCATAATTTCTGGAAGCATATGCTCGTTTGGAATACAGGTTTTGTGTGTGTGTATGTGTTTACTAACAGACTAAATTATATTTAGCTTATCCACACCATAGTAAAAAGAAATGTCAATGCCAGGGTACATATACTATTAACTTCTGTTCAGCAATAGTGCTTCAGCAATGTAACTTACAGATTGTTCAGAACATCCATGACAATCTACTACTTTGTGGAACATAATCTTCAAGATCTCAAAACACTGAAAAAGATTTTGGGGATGTTTTATTGGGAACTCACCAAGGCCAGCTGGCCCGGGTCTGAAAAAGCATGGGATAAAACCGGACTCGCTGAACATAGCGGACAATGAGGACTACTGAGAACTCAAGAACAATGGCAATGGGTTTTTGATCCTACTGCACGTACTGGCTTTGTGGGAACCTAGGCAGTTTGGATGCTCACCTTACTAGACCTGGATGGAGGTTGGTGGTTTTGGACTTCCCACAGGGCAGGGAACCCTGATTGCTCTTTGGGCTGACGAGGGAGGGGGACTTGATCGGGGGAGGGGGAGGGAAATGGGAGGCAGTGGCAGGAAGGAGGCAGAAATCTTTAATAAATAAATAAATAAATATGATGCATTCATGAACAAACGTTTATGCCATTGACATTCATCCAATTTGCTCATTCATAACAATTATTCTTGAAGTAACCCACCCTAAAACATGGCATCTTCATACTGATGAAGGCACCTGAAAAATATGTACAGTGCAGAGCCCAGCTTTTAGAATTCTCCTCCACCTGTATAAGCCTAGAGCCAATAGAAAGAAATCAACATTAATGTTTATTTCAGGAGTTAATCTGGAATCACTGCACCCAGAGAAAACTGCTCAGAGATCATCGTGTGTTCCTGTAAAGGCCTATTTATCTTTCCAACAAATACTTCACATTGAAGTAGCTCTTCTTTTTTTTAATTTTTTTTATTTATTTTATTGAGAATAAGAAAAAAAAAGTTTCCGCCTCCTCCCAGACTCCCATTTCCCTCCCCCTCCCCCCACTCCTCTCCCCCTCCCTCTCTAATCCAAAGAGCAGTCATGGTTCCCTGCCCTGTGGAAAGTCCAAGGTCCTCCCCCCTCCGTCCATGTCTAGGAAGGTGAACATCCAAACTGGCTAGGCTCCCACCAAGCCGGAACATGAAGTAGGATCAGAACCCCTTGCCATTGACCTTGGCTTCTCATCTGTCCTCATTGTTCGCCATGATCAGAGAGTCCGGTTTTATCCCATGCTTTTTCAGTCACAGTTCAGCTGGCCTTGGTGAGCTCCCAATAGATCAGCCCCCACTGTCTCAGTGGGTGGGTGCACCCCCGTGGTCCCGACATCCTTGTTCGTGTTCTCCCTCCATCTGCTCCTCATTGGGACCTTGGGAGCTCAGTCCAGTGCTCCAGTGTGGGTCTCTGTCTCTATCTCCATCCATCACCAGATGAAGGTTCTATGGTGATATGAAAGATATTCGTCAGTATTGCTATGGGATAGGGTCATTTCAGGTTCCCTATCCTCCTGAAAACAGTATGGTATTGGCATAAAAACAGAGAAGTCGACCAATGGAATCGCATAGAAGACCCGGAATTTAATCCCCAAACCTATGAACACCTCATTTTCGACAAAGGAGCTAAAAGTATACAATGGAAGAAAGAAAGCATCTTCAACAAATAGTGCTGGCACAACTGGATGTCAACCTGTAGAAGATTGAAATTAGACCCATATCTATCACCTTGCACAAAACTCAAGTCCAAATGGATCAAAGACCTCAATATCAGTCCGAACACACTGAACCTGATAGAAGAGAAAGTGGGAAGTACCCTACAACAGATGGGCACAGGAGATCGCTTCTTAAGTATAACCCTAGCAGCACAGACACTAAGTAGCTCTTCTTAAGCCCCTGGCTTTTTCTCTTTTTCATCATTCTAGCAGGTAGTGAAGAGCCATATCCTATTTTGTATTGATCTAATTATTGACTTCATTTTTTACTAAAGTGTTCCTTGTAATCTCAGTTTTTGTTTTTAACTTTTCTGTAGGTTCACATCCATTTTTAAAAAATTGGTTTCAGATCTTCTGGTGTTCCAGGAGTAGTTGGGCTGTGTTCTGTCCACGTGACTCAATACAACTTTTGCACAAGACCTTATTTTAACCTCACTAAAGTGAGTTGATTTATTATAATTTCAACAACCACTGATTATTTTATCCTAAACCAATATTTCCGTAGTTAAAGTAGGGTGGAGAAGACATAGCAGAAAATGTACACACAAAGGGCACACCACTCTGATATCAGGACAGTGTACTATATTACAAATGTGTAAGAAAGAAATCCTAGTTGAGAGAATTGTCAGAGCCAAGGCTTATTGAGCAACTTTGTCTTTGTCTTCTCCAGTATACATATTCCTAGTGACTTAGGTTTGAGAGCATGGACACTGTCTTGAATGGAGATATCCTTTATATGTGTAAATTCATTTTACAAAACAGTAGACAGCTTCTAGTCTTCAACTTATTTTTTTTTAAAGTAGATTGTTGAGTACTGAGTGGAATCTGCTAATGAAAGAGTAGGAAGAGCCTTTCTAGATGGTAATTAATTTTTTTTCTCAACCATTTTGTGCTTAAGATTTTGACCATGGTACAAAGGTAGCTAAAGTAACAGACCCCATTGATAAAAGGACTTCAACTCAATAAACACCTGCTTCTTCATAATCAAGGTATAAGAATAAGCAAAATTTATCAGTTCGTTTTAGACTGAGGAGGAGTAGAAAAATACAGTCTGATTTGTCAGTAAACCTAAAACATTTTCTCTTAACAATTAGTTGCTAAAGTTTTTGGTTGTTTAGAAACTTATGCAAGTCTCTTAAAATACACCATCATATATGAGGCATTTTTGATAACTCCCTTCTCCACAAGCATGTGTATGTGTGTTCAGGATGCATATAAACACAAGCACACATGCACGTGCCCACACACATGTGTACACACACACGCAGACACATAAACATATGGACACACACATACACATTCAAAGTCACATTTCCTACCAAAGTGTCTACAGATGAGCGATTTTATTGAGGTTAGTTATTGTCTACTGTCGTCAAAGTTCCTGTCAGGCTGATTTTGCTAATGTTCAACCATTTCTGTAGAAGCTCATAGTTTCTTAAAAGAAAGATGCCGTAGCTTCCTGTAATCCTGCCTACTTACTATCTGTACAAAATTCAGACCTTGTTCCCAAAGGATTTGCCAAATATTTTCAGCCAATTATGAGTGATCAGGATCACAGATGGAGACTCAGTTTGTCCCCAAGTGGTTGCAAAAACTGTTATAGCCACACTACAAAAGAGTCATAAATCAGTGAATTTACACATTTCACTGATAAGAATAGGAAATAGATGGATTATGCCAAACGTTAGAAATTCACTTATATATGTTTTATATATTTTTAGTTCTGGGACTGGTAGCAGATAGTGGTCTTTCAAGCTAATATATTATAAAAATTTCCCCTGAAAGAAAGAAGGATGCTAGGCCTCATATAAGTGGGTGATAATTGTGTATTATGAGAAGCAAAAATATAGCCCAATGTTGCCTTGATTGGCAATTTGCAGCATTACAACTGTTTACAATTACAAAGTTCTAATTCTTTATCAATTCAAAGAAACTAACTCACATGTGGTTCTTCCAGGAAACCAAAACCAGTCTAGATACCCATGACCTGTAATTGAGTCCAACCTAATTAATTAATGGCTTAGATACAAATTTAAACCCATAGCAATCCAAAATTGCTCAACAACAACAAAAAAAAATTGAAAAGATCACAAATCCTAAGGGGAATTTGACTTAAGCAGAGATCTCACCTTATTTCATTGAGAGACTGTAGGCACAGTCGGCTAGGCAAGGTACTTCAGATTGCCAATTGGTGTTCCTGGGGTTCAGTTGCTTTCTGTCTTAGATTCCATGCCTAATGCCAAACTGTTAAACATGTTAGACAATAATGTTCGTGTATGGAAGCCTAGTGACTCGCATGAATCTAGAGAGCCCTGCTCATACTCTGGTAATTATGGCTTCAGTGACGCAAGTTCTTTATAGGAAGAACTTGACTTCCCGTAATTTGGGATTTTGTTCATTTGAGCATAGCTTTATTATGTGGCCACCTATGACTGGCAGAAACTAACTACGCTGGTTGATTCTAATTTATTTGTGTGTGACAAATACATTCCTCTGGGTTAGACCTTCAGTTAATCTACAAGACAAGCTAGATAACATTTGTTATAAAGGATTCCAACACAGAAGCATTCGTACGCCAAACTTAGTTAAATATTGAAGCCATTATTGACCTTGCCAAGCTCTTATTTTGTGGACATGAGTGAATTGAAAGATAAGGGCTATAGTGTAATAGAACCTCTGGTTGCTGGGCTGGCATGTACAACTTCCATCATAACATTAGGGACAATGTTTCAAATAACATTTGTAATTTCAGCAACTCAAAATTGAGCTCTATCCAATGTTTCTCCTCTGTAATTTGTTCATTGCTAGCTTGAAATCATGCTTGGACAAAGAAAACCTTATGTCTTCTGTCAGAGGAAGCTACAAGCTGATTCCTTCAATGAAATGAAGATGGCACAGGTATTGTGAGAAAGGATTGGGCTTGAAGAGAAAAGAAGCGATTTTGTCAGCTGACAACATGTATGGCTATGGCTATTCAACCTACTTAAATGATTGGCTTGTGAGCCCTGATATTTAAGAACTATAAATATATTCAGTCAGTTCATTTAGTTGAGTTTTTTCTCTCTCTCTCTCTATGAATTTGCCTAAGACAGTACATAAGAAATATAATGGTCCAAATCAAAACATCACAGAAAGGAAAGACAAAAGACTGAGAAGAGCCCGTTTTTAAAACAGAACAGTGCTAAGGATGTAGTTCAACGGAAGACACTTACCCAGCATAGAAGAGGCCCGGGATCTACCCACCACCTGCAGTAAATAAATAATCAAAATAAAATAAATACCGCAGGCACAAGTGTGAATGTGTATTTACCTGAGAAGAAAATATCACCACAAACTTCAAATCAGACTTGCAAGCCAATAGACACCAGACTCGAGGAATTTTCTATTTTCTAATTTTGATCCTTTGTGTAATCTTATTAGGACTCTACATATAATCAGCGCTGCGTGGATGGCTCCCTGGGACTCATGGAAAGGTTACTTCGGAGTCCGCAGGAGCTTTCCTGAAAACTAGCGATGATGATGAACAGAGAGGTCCGATCTGCCTCTTTAAATATTCCTATGTTTAAATGACTGTAGTCACATGATCCAGAGGCCATGTGTGATTTGGTATTTGATTGCAGCAAAGGAACGCTACATTTCTAAAGCATTCTGACCTTTATACCTAGTATATTCTCGCTACCTCTGTAGAGGGAGAGAAACAGAGATGAGAGAGTGAGGGGGGAAGAAGAAGGGAGGGAAACAGAAGAGAGAGAGAGAGAGAGCCTTAGTGCACAAATATGTCTTTTCCAGATTGTCAGCTTTTATAAGAGGATGTCAGCCGGAGCTTACCTTAGCTTGCGATGAAGAGATAAGGCTGCACACTCAACTGCTCTCAGGCACTTGTCAGAGAGTGTGTGGCTTTAAACTCACTGCCCTTGACACTTATCCAAAGCTTGGCTGGTGGACAGTGTTTACTGCTCACTCTGGGGAACATTTGCTCAAGCCGTTTCTTTGGAAACAAGTGTCATTTTGGTACTATGAACAGTTCCCAGACACGATGATAATCATTGATTTGATTGAATCTGGTGTTATTATTTCTTTATTAATTTGGGGTCACTTACATTAGTCAATCACTGACTTTTCAGGCTCAGTTCTTTCAATTGGGGAGGCTTCTCTAAATATATGCGTTTCTATTACCCCGAGAGTATGGGCATAGTCCCCACAACTTCAGGACTACTGCTTTCTCATGGAAACAGATTAACTTTCAAAGTGTGTAAAACAAATTACACTCATATTTTCAGAAAGCTTCAATATCTCCTTTATTTCGAACCAAACCAAACCCAGGTTTTCTAGTTCCACTTCGACTCACAAGTGCTCTTAATCTCGCTCAGCCCTAAAACTGCAAGATGCTGGCACAGGGATTTGGTCCAGACCCAAGGGCATCCTTCTGTCTTAGCAGGATTGTTGCCATTTTCCAAACCTCTACAGTTATTACTCAAAGCATAACAAAATCTTTGTGTTTTCTTGAGCACCCTATCAGTTACTTTCCTTCTGAACCTGCCTATCTAAGATCATTTGTGTATGTGTGTGTGTGCTGATTATGAGTTTGTTCATTGTTTTCTTTGTTTCTGTTCCTTTTGTTTCTTCAACAGGATGCTGACCTATGTGGCTCTGTACAAATCATAATTCACATTTAATATTCTTAAACTGAATGAGTGTACCAGTATTAGTCAAATGATATAGAATAAAATAGTTATTCTCCATCAAAACGGACACTCGAGAGGCCGTGGGAAGTTATTCAAAAGTAGGCCATCAGTAAGTCAGTTACCAAATACCAATTTTCCCATTAAATGAGTGAGGTAACCTTTAAAAAAAATAACCTTGAAACCTCAGTTTGGTGATCGGACAAATGAGTGGCACACTGACCTCTTGAGAATATTCTAAGAACGGAAGACAGTGTGCGTGAAGTGAGAATTATGTGCTGGCTCTGTGGAGCTGCATCCTTCCTCTTTCTCCCTGCTGCTAAGACTGAGAGATTTTCTAGCCCTGAGTATCACCTCCCATCTCCTTGAGGCCCATCCCGGAGAGGTGTACAATTTACACACCTTTCACATCTGAAGCAGGATTTTGTAACTCTGCCTTCTGGTGTGGGACAATGCTCTGTTTTCCGTAAATTATATTCTAAATAAACGCTGATTGGCCAGTAACCAGGCAGGAGGTATAGACAGAACAACCAGACAGGAAGAAGAGGCAGGTCAATAAGAACAGGAGAATTCTGGGAAGAAGGAAGCCCACTCCTCTGCAGTTGTTACCCCGCCACAGAAGAAGCAAGATGTGACTGCCTTGCTGAATAAGGTACCGAGCCACATGGCTAGCATAGATAAGAATAATGGGATAATATAAGTTATAAGAGTTAATAAGAAGCCTGAGCTAATAGGCCAATCAGTTTATAACTAATGTAGACCCCTGTGTGATTTCTTTGGGACTAAATGATTTCAGGAACTGGGCAGGACAGAAACCTCAGTCAACAGCCTTCTTCCTCCCTGTATTTAGTTTGGCCTTCCTGCCCAGTTATATTCTGCCCTGCCATAGACCAAAGCAGATTCTGTATTAACCGGTGGTAATAAAACATATTCACAGCATGCAGAGGGGCATCCCACATCAGAATTTTCTTTTTAAATACTCACTCAGCCCCTCAAGGGAGCATATGCACTTCTCAATATACCAGAAAGACAATAATATGCTGGCAGGTTATGAATGGAACTCCAGCATACAAAAAGTAGGACATTGAACAAAGACAGGGATTTAAAGGTCAGAGAGTTTCAGCCCTCATGAGAGACTCAGCCCACCATGAGAAAGTCCTCAGCTTCCTCTATAGGTATTTCCTTCCCAGGTTCTTAAATACTGCATGCTCTTGCATCAGCTGCTTCCAGGCGCCTTGCTGGTCAAAGATTTGTACAGAATGGCTATGAAGGGAGAATCTGGAAGTTGTTCCTCATTCATTAAAGTTCAGTGATTAGGCTTTCTTCTACCTAGATCAATTCAGTTCACCTACAGAGAAATCAATAGAGAGCCAACTCTTTGGGGCCAACTTTGCCTACTAGAATTAATATTATCAAACACTGATTTTTGTGCATATTTATACATATAAAGAATTTATATGTATGTATGAGTAAACATATTTATATCTATCCATCTGTCTATCATCTATCAAGCTAGATTAAGGATATCTCAATGTGTCTCTTAGTAATGAATTTATTCTTACTAGCCCAGAGTATGGGCATGTAAATATAGAAAAATATTTAAGGTTTCCATATATTGTGCCAGTTAGAGAAAGGAAATGTTATTCTTAAATCTCTCTGAGGTTTGGGTACTCTTTAAGAGACCCAAGAACAGAATAGTACAATTGCTTCATGGTTCTTTACTTTTCTAACCTAGGGATTGTCCCTCCTAAGTGGATCTGTTAAACAGACTTCTGCAGCAGATGAGCAAGAATCACCTGGTGCCCCGGGTGCAAAACCCTGAGCAGTGCTTCTCTCATCAACTTTAAATAGCCCAAGGTGGAGGAATCTGATTGTTTTAGCCTTCTTGTCGAACTAGAACCTTACTCTGTCCTAATTCCCTTCTGCCACAAGTGCAGACACGCTGGAGCGGGAGTATCCACATGTACAAACATTTTTCCTTCCATGAGCTTTGGGTCCTCACCTTTCTAAATTTTCAGGAATTACAAATGTTATGCAATATCTGGACCTTGGTGATGCACCTTTAATCCCAGCACTAGGGAGGCAGAGGCGGGTAGATCTTAGTGAGTTCGTGGTCAGCCTGGTTTACAGAACTAGTTCCGGGATTGTTAAACAGAGAAACCCTGTCTTGAATCAAATAACAACAACAACAAAAGTTAAAACAAAAGTTATATAAGAACATGAGGGGAAACCTCAACGTGTTGTTGTATGTCCAGACTGTACCTTAAACTTAAGTAATTGTCTCATGCTGAGCATAAAATAGTCAGCCTATGGTATGCTTTGGCCAGAACACTTTGTTGGTTTCTACTAAGAAGGCTGATTCTTAACATTTCTATTTATTTGAGCACTTATATGTTTGAGATACATCATTCATTATGTTAATACTTAACTATGCTCCCCCAAATACATGAGAGATGCCCTTGTAAAGTTTTGATGATCTAATTCTATTATTCCCTCTCATTTTAAGCCTGACTATCAAAAATTCACACCTTTCCCCACACAAATGCAAGGACCTTCCTGATGTAGAACCTCCTCAGGTCCTGACAGAGTCAGCACATGCATGCCAGACTTGTGTATATGACTAAGGAGACCCCAAGAACGAGCAAACGTTTTTCTTTATTTCTACCCTAGATATAAAATAGCACCTCTATGGAGCTTCACGGATCAGAAAATGTCCCAATAAAAAGACGTGTTCTTTGTCACGTTCACACCCAGATAAGACTGGTATCAAGGTTGCTGGGGAAGGCAAGGCAGTTTTTCAATTTAAATAACTGCTCCTATCAGTGAAGTCTCAGTTAAACAAATTCCCAGCAGAGCACAAGATAAGGCCAATCTACTAGTATATTAAGTGGAAAATTTGTTGCAATATTATGTGTACCATTGGGGAAGAAAGAGAAAGGTGAAAATATCTGGGTGTGATCCGATAATTAGCCATTAGCCAGTGCAATTAATAAATTCTCCAGGCAATTGCCTTGATGCAAATAATTGCTCTGGCCTGGAATTATTATGCCAATAGTAGATGACAAAAGATCTCAGATATAATCTTTTCCTGAGTTACTATGTCTGTCTGTGCAGAACAGTGACTTAGGGGGCTTACTGTATAACCTGCGTGTGTCATTCGCTGAAGGCTGGCTCTAATGATTACCCTTAGGGTATAGAAAGAGGCAAAGCAACAAAAACAGTCTGTGGAGAATGATATCACTTATTCTGCTCTCCCAGTGATAGTTAAAACTATGACAGTATTCCCCTTAAATAAATCCCATTATAACAGCTGAGCTTTCAGATACAGTAATTTAATACAAAATACAACTGAAATTAAATAAAAACAAAATGGGTTTACCTATCAGCCAAACTGAACTTGAGTTTTACTCTTGACCTGATTTAGTCTGCACACCAAAGTACATCACAGAAAATAAAAGGGTTAGTTACCTCCAAAGTTGCCAAAGGCTTAGAAATTGTATTTCTAAAGAACAGATCTGCTTTTGCCTTCCTCCCAAGGTAATTAAGGTGTTTCATTAATAAAGCATGGAACACACCTCTTTATGAGGCTATTTCACTCATGACAACAAGCCAAAGAACAGTATTACCCAGCAAAACTATTGATAAGAGTCTTGGTCCTTGGCCTCAATGCCCTTGACCCTTATCCAGAACTTTGCTGATTGACACTGTGCTTGTTGCTCAGTCTGTGGAGAACAGAAACACCAGACATCGTTATCATCTTTTTTGGTACAGTGAAGACATACGCTTTTAACACTTAGGTAAACGCTAAAGTAAACTCACTGATTTCCAAATGAGGTCTCTGATGTCCATCTCAGGAAATCCAATTAGAAGAACTTGAAACTCACTGTAGGATGAAAAGAGAAAAGTATGTTGGAGTCATGAGGCGCATGCAACTGGGACCCCGTGTCCTCACACGTCTCTTCCCAGAATTCAAGGTGACTTCAAGACAGGCTGTGAGCTCTGTGCTGTCTCTCCCATTTATTTTCTCTTTCTTGGCACAGATTCACTAGAATCCCACACAGTGGCATTGGGTTAACAAACTAGTACTTTATGTAAATATTTTATTCTTGATTTATTGCTGCAAGCCACAACATTATACAGTAATTGCTCAGCCATCTTTTCACAAAACCAAGAAATTTGGTAAAGGCTAAACCAAAAGGAAAGGCTTCTTGGCATTATTGCTTTATGAATAAAGTGCCTGACCTTTGCTGTAGATTTTTCGCTGTAGCCAAAGTTACAAATTTGGGAATTAATTCCCTAGTTCAGAACTGTTTCCTATGCCTTTGGGCTATGTGCGGAAACAGTTTTTCACTGCTAGGCCTTATACCTCTCTCCTAGGTAAGCACATAGATCTGTCTTCCTGCAATTATCGTTATCATCAGGCATTTGGTCAGAGTTTAGGGTCCAGGCAAAGAGCATCCCAGCTAAGATGTTCACAGATCTCCAAGGACATAGAATTATTACCTGTCCAAGCAGCTGCTCTACTTTTACCCCACGGCCAAAATGCCTGATAACAGCAACAGCTGGAACTAGCAGTTAGAGACCTGGGTCGCTTCTTGGTTTCTACAGCCTAGAGCAAGAAGTCTAACTACAGTCCCAGGCCCGTAGAAACTGCAGAATCCAGTGTATATGCTATCTGATCAAAAGCCATCAGCTTACCCTAGGTTTACCAGTTACCTCACAGTCTCTATGCATACTGGGATAAAAGAAATGGCACACTGATTTAAAATACAATCTGTGACCTATTTATAATTTTACTGAAAATAAACTCCTTAGCTCTTTACTAACCACCTAAAAATGTAGCATAGCACACTAACCTTCCCCTTTAGAATTTCCTAATTATTTAATTCTCTTTCTCAACTAACTTTCTACATCAAGGAGAATACTGGATGTGTACTAGTCACTCCCATAGATCTCTCTCTCTCTCTCTCTCTCTCTCTCTCTCTCTCTCTCTCTCTCTGTGTGTGTGTGTGTGTGTGTGCGTGTGTGCATGTGCATGTGTGCGTGTGTGAAAATCCTTATCTGATTTTCTATGGGGTGAAATAATTCTGATCCTGGAACCTGCTAGGGCTGGGGAATTACTGGTTTAAGAGTATATATGACTAAGAATGAAGAACAATGTAGAATGATGTAGAAGAAAGAGCAAGGGTGAATTGATAGAAATGAGAAAGAAGAGAAGGAAGAAGAATAAAAAACGTGGACAGTCAATTTTTGTTGTGAGTAGACTTCTTACCCCTCAGATCTTTACCCTCAGATTTCTCACCTCCCCTTTAGCTATCTGTGGCATCTTTAACTGAACCCTGAAAGAGAGTCATAAATTCAAAAACCATGAAGACTCCCTATAATTTGGAGACAGTGGATATTTAACCAGAGTCAACAGGACGCTATCTAAAATAATGCCTACATTTATTTTCTTTATAGAAAAGATGATGGGCCTTGATTATAAGATAGATTTTTATGTCAAGTAATAAAATTTGCTGATATGACATAAACTGGTGGTTCACAAACTGAGAACGGGCACTCAAAAGTCAATTATGTTATATATTTAAAATTTTGAAGACTATTTACAATTTTTAGGTATGAATATTTTGCCTGTATGTATCTATTCATACCTCAAAGGTGACCTATGTCCACAGAGGTCAGAAGCAGACATTGGATCCACTGAAACTAGTTGTAGATTGTTGTGAGATACTGTGTAGGTGCTTAGAACTGAACCAAGTTCCTCTGTAAAAGCAACAACAAAGAACCCAATAGTTAAGAAAACAGTAGAAAATAAAAGAAATAGAAAACAAATGAGAACTGGGAGGTCATCACAATACGGTCCAGAATTCTTCTTTAAAATATTTATTGTAACTATATTTAGATAAAGGCACAGAATATGTTGCATGCTTACAGGATTATGATGTACAATAATTTTCCTTCCCTGGGTTATGCTTAAAGTTATAAAAAAAATAAGGGAAAAAAAAACAGGAAAAAAGTTTCAGTCAACAAGTTTAACTTAGACAAAGGAAACCTTCAGAGATGCTATGGGCATCCAGTGGCTGCTGAGGGAGAAACCATTTCTGGTTTTGTTTGTTTGTTTGTTTTGCTTAGGATTGAAGCCTCAATTCTAAGTGTCAGCCCTAAACAGTTACAAACTTACAAATAATTAGGACAGTAACAGTTCAGCACAAAATGACACCACACACACACACACACACACACACACACACACACACACACGTGCGCACATGTGCATATATAAATGCCATGGGATAATGCTCTTGTATGCTTGTATCTTGTATCTTGGTATAGCTGTTGTTAATCTTCAGCTAATATATAACAATTATATATAATAACACAACATGCATATATTAGTTTGTATATATATTAACAAGCTATATTGTAAGCATATATGCTATCTATAAATATAACAAAAAATATACTACATTCATGTGTGACATCCTTAAATTAAAACAATAAGAAAATAAGAAAAAATAATACTAAAACAAAAGAAAACAATCAGAAGTCAGTGAGACACTCATTAGATATGAGAAATGCACAGTAGCTCTACCCAGATTAGCTTGATGCCCTTGCTTTATCACAGGGAGAACATCTTGGAGCTGGACCACATCAGTGCTGCCTACTTTCCATCTGGCTGCACAGCCTCAGACAGTGAAGTTTGCAAGATGAATCTGATGATGGATCTTGGGAAAAAGACAAGCTAATGCATTCCATTTCACACTTGCAAAATCAAACACTGCAGTGGGCCAGCCCAGGGATGTTATCTACCATCAGAAATGACAGGATAATGCTTCCCTTGGTGTTTCTCTCCTTTTATAGATTTCTCGCCTATCCTACAAAATAATTGAATTAAAAATAACACACCCAACCCCGAATGGCGGTGGTACCATGAACTGATGGATTTTTACAGCTTCTGGGAATGAGTACTATGTCAGGCACTGAGAGTTCCCTGGATATTTCCTAGGGAGCACTCAGCAGTGACAGTAGGGGAGGGTTGGTTCTATGGATGACTTTTGCTAGCTCTTTCTGTCAGTAATGATTGACAGGCTACTTCAGCTACGATGATGAGAACATTTTCTTCTTGCCGTTTCTGCAATGGCAACTGAAACTTTCAGGCATTCATGCATTTTAAATTACTTATCCTAAAGGACTTTTGATTTTACTGAGGATGAGAGGAAGGAGTGGTTAGAGAAACAGGCCCTGAAAAACTGAAGGTGAACTTTTAACCCCTCCTAAGTAGATAGTGAGACACTATTTGAACCTTGCAGAGACTATCAGAGGTAGAAATTAAGATAACTATTTTTCCTTTTGCCCATATCCAAACAATCTAATGACAGTTAACTTTTCCTGTAATACCTATAAAACACAGACTCTAGTAAATAATTTCAGTTTAATAAACATTAATTTATATTTACTGACACAAAGAACTAAGGGTAGGCCTAAAAGGAGGCAGTGTACCAGGTGTCTTTGCACAGAAACATTGTAGGGGTCATTGCTACCATTGAAGAGAGTGGGATCAATGAGAAATATTGGACTGGACTGAAGACCACACTAATCCCAGGACTCGTACAAGACTACCCTTCTAATCTCACAAACCCTTGGCAGGGAATCATCAACGCCTCTCATGGACTCTAGCTCCAGGCTCCAACTGTTTTTCATTTTAATTCTTAAAGTAGACCACATATTTTGGCTCAAGAACAACCATACAAAATTTTGTTCATTAGTTAGTTGGTTTGTTTTTCTGAACTCTTGACTTGAGTGACTTCTACTCCTCCACAAGTTCTTAGTTTACGTCTGCTTTATAAGAGAGGCTATTTTTTGACCTGAGATTTAATTCAGTTTTAGGCTATGTGTTAATGAAGTATCTGTGCTCCAATCTCCCCTCAGTACACTCACTGTAAAATTAATTTTGAGTTTAATGATTTCCCCTGCCATATCTTTTATGAGTTTTTATGAGTTTACTACTACATTCTCTGACATCAACAAGATGCTTGAACACACACATACACACACACGGCAAGAGAGAGAGGGTCAGGGAGGGAGGAAGAGAGAGAGAAAGAGAGAGAGAGAGAGAGAGAGAGAGAGAGAGAGAGAGAGAGATCTTGAATGCCCTTAATCTTAAAATTCAAAATTTTGAGTCAGAAAATGGTCCAAAAATTCTGAAGAGGACAGGATGCCATGCAGAAATGTTCTACTAAAAGGAATCTCTCTAACACAAAAACATTATGAAAATGCTATGAAAAATTATCTTTAGACTACATATGTATGATGAACATGAATCATACATTTTGCATTTAGTCTTGAATTCCATCCTCAAGCTTTACCAGTATGTATATACAAATATTATCAAACTCCACTAATAATCATGAAGCAAAGTCTACAGTACTTCTGGTCCTAATTATGTTGGACAAATAATATTCAACCTGCATAACCACATGTACACACACACACACACACACACACACACACAGCTCTTTGCTTAAAGAAACTTCGGCAGACAGAACAGAGTTGATATGGGTAATTTAGATGGAGAAAGAATATGATTAATATGTCATTCAGAAACAGAAATCTGAGCTCAACAACATAGAAAGGACACTGGGTTTTGCTACCTGAGGCCAGTGTCAGACCCACAGCCCACTCACTGTTTATCAACCTAAGTTAAACACATAAATTCAAGGAAACAGCCTTTCCACATGTGAAATATGCATTGCTGTTCTCTGTGCTACACTACTTTCCAACGCAGCAACCAAGGGGAGAAAGTATAAGAAACTCAGGAGGCAAAGGAATGGGTCACCAGATCCAGCTTCCTCCTGCTAGTGTAATAGAGTGGTAGTTAGTGCCTCTGGGCTCATTCCCCAATGACATTCTGTAATCCAATCTTAGAAGGTTTTCTCTGACTCATAGGGAAATTTCTGATATATGCCTGCCTCCAGTATTTTGTAGATTTTATTGCTACTTAATGCTGGACAATCAAAAACCTGTTGTGGTTTGCCTAGCCAATCCTGGAATTTTGGAGCAATGTTCATAATTCATAATTTACACTCTGCCATATATTGGTTCAGATTGGATGTTGTAGTCAGACAAAGTTGGTGTTTTGTTCCACAAGTTTTGACAGACATAAAGTTGACAGTGAAGGATTTCTGAGACACTCTCTTCTCCAAACTTCCAATCTCATGGCTCATCACACTGAAGGTATTCAAAATCTCAGGAATCTATATGACATTCGCTGTCTCAGACATGCTACAGATTTTATAAATCCAAATGGATGTATACTATTCAAACATTTATAACATATATATGCATATATATCATATAACATAGAAACAACTAAACTCATTTGTATGTATAAATATATGTTGTATTTCTATCTATATCTTTATATATGCAGAGACAGAGAAAGTGATGGGTAGAAAAGAGTTGAGATTCAATGGCGTGGTGTTATAAACGTGACAATAATATTAAATGACAAATCTGGGGTCTTTGAGAGAAACGCTTTACCCCTTGGGGAGAAGTATACAATCATGGAAGTTGTTCTTTCATGGTAACGAGGGAAGATTGTTAATTTGTCTTATAATTGTTTTTAAATTTCTCTTTAGATAACACATTATTTCTTTATTGTTTGAACTCAGAAAGGGGAGTAAAGCAATCTGGTTAACCCACCTTACTTTGGTCATTGGCATAAAGTTGTTTTTGGTCATTCCATAACTAGCAATGAAATTGTTATGATTGGAATATTAAATTTCCTATAAAAGTTTATTGACTGGGGGCATTCTTTCCAGTGTGTGAAAGGCTGTTCGGAGCTGGGGCTTTAAGGAAACCCGTATATAGCAAGGGCTCTAACTGCATCAATGTGTTTATCTATGAATAGATTGATAAGAATGGTGGGTGGGAGGTGACAGAAGCCAGAAGGTGGAGCTTAGTTGGTAGAGTAGGCTACAGGGATCTAATTTGTAGTTCTCTTTGTGCTGTATAATTAGGCATTCTTCTTTCTGATTCCTCTAACCTCTCTGGCTGCCACAAGGTGAGGGGCTTTCCTCAAGATAACTTCTGGCTTCAATTTTCTGCTTCCCTACAGCTCCAGAAACCACAGAGCAAAATGATGATGGAACAGTCTACAAACCAAATCTAATCTCCCCTCTTTTAAGTTGGATTTCTTGGGTATTTTGTCACCAGGATAACTCACTAGAGTAGAGCCCCTGGGCATACCAGTTCCTGGGCATCTAAGTCTGATTTCTCACTCACAAATGCCTAGCCCTGAAGATTCAACAATTATCAGTTGGCAAAGCTAAGTCCACACAAATTAAACTGGAAAAATTGGTGCTACCTGGATTCCATAACCAGGGATCTTTGTTCCTTATATCCCATTCTCCTTTACTTTTGAGATTTATATATGATAACTTTTAAGTACTAGAAATTTCTTGAAAATGACAAATAAGAAAAAAATCTATACTGTTTTTTTCTAATAATTTATTAATTTCTCAAGATACCAGACTTTTTAAAAAGGTTCAGCAGGGAACTTCATTCTAATCAGCTAGTTTAACTAATCAAAATTCTTTCTTGGCTTTCAGTAAATCACGAAGCTTCCAGGAATTGCTCTACACTTAAGAGGTGAGAAATAACTTTCCAGATCAGCACTGAATGGCGTGACATGCAGATACGTGTGTGTATGTAATATTTTCATAAGGGGACTATATTCTGTTTCCCTCCATTACTGCTCCCATTCATGTTGCCCTGAATTTAGAGCACAGAGTAAGTTGTTAAATTACATTTAATAATAGAGCGGGGCGTTTAATGTACATTAATTAAATATCAGCAGATGGTAAAGGGAGTCCTTGCTGAGTATGAATAAAGAGAGAGAGAGGGTTCTAACTGCCATGTAATTAAGCTGAACCTGCAGAAACAACGGAGGTGCGATTACATTTTTATTAACACATTATACTTACATGTGATGTGGAAGAATTTAATTAACCCGCAACACTGATTGTGTTAATCCGCCTTGCACTCACCTCGAGTCACTCTCTGTTCCCAGTAAACACAGTGGATCGGGTTGAGTCTCCTTGCTCCTGAGCACTCTAGCTCTCATGCTGTGTGGGTGAGAGATGCTCCCCAAGTTTCTACATGCCTCATGTGTGGTCACGTGACGGGCATGCGCCTGCATTTCGTCTTACATGCTTTAGGCTAGTAGCACTAAAACTTCAGAGGGGAATAGAAAAACAGTCATGGCTATAGGTTTAGTGGAGTGATCTCTCTTGGACAAACCACAGTTGACCTTTACCTTCTTAGAGGAGGGTAGGAAAGGAGAAAACTTACCCTCTTCTGCCTTGAGTTTGGAGCCTTCAGTTATGAACACATTCTCTTATGGGACACTTCTCTTTCCTAACCACTGATTTGGCTATAGATTTTTTTATAGATTTCTATTTTAGACTGAATATAGATTTGTTATTTATTGATGAAGTTATTACTGTCCCTGGACATTATGATATATTTTAAATGTGTTAATAGTAAGAATTAGCTCTTCTTTGTTGTTCGTGTTGGCCTAGCTTCACCAATATTTGTATAGAACTTCCAGGGAGTTTGGGGATTTTAGCTGAATGAAAATAGTAGGTCTTCACAGATACTTCATAGTAAAAGTGGGGCTATAACTAATGCAATGTCTTGTGATTGACACTGACCTTAACTAATATGGTTACAGAATTTGAAAACACATCCTGGTGAGAAAATGTATGCATAGCTAGTAGTAAGATGGTTCTTAAGATGATGAATGCTTTTGAGGAGAATTATGAAAAAAAAAAAAAGTCAGTCCTTTTCCTGAGAGAAAATTGGGAGTTATCCACCAATCTTAGTTTTCAAACTTGGAAAATGTCTTGGCAAGCTGAGAAGGAAACCATGAAGATAAGTGTTCCTGATCATCACACAAAAGCTAATCTACCTACACCTTCCTCTTTTCTATAGCACTTGACAACAGGTTCTCTACATAGTCTCCTATTTCTCAAAGCTGTGCCCTTCCCTTTTCAGAGCATGGTCAATCTTGAATGCATCAGAGGAACATCTGATGTTCTCAAAGCCAGACATGATTCATGGCAGGTAAAATCCCAACATGGCTCAGATCTATACTCAACTAGATTCTTTCCCAGTTCTACTCAAGCTGTTACCAGGCTTTCTCGTATGAATTAAAGACAAGCCCCTACTTTGTCTTCTTATTCTCATAAATTGAGGTCTGTTTTCTGGGTTCCAGAAATACTAACTTGGCCAACCATAAATAATCTCAGAATCAGAAGAACTTCTTAACTTACTGTCCAGCATCAAAACTCAAATATTTTAATAGGCCAGCTAGATGACTCAGAAGGTAGATGCTTACGACTAAGCCTGTTGACATGACTTCAATGTCTGTTACCCACATGGTGGAAGGAGAGAACCAACTCTCACAAATTGTCCTCTGACCTCCACATACAACTTTAGCACCCTCCCCAGAGGTACACACAAAATAAATAATTACATAAAAATCGAATTGAATATTTGAAAAATGGCTGATGCACTTAATGAGTATAGGTGCTGAGTGGATTCTACCACTTAAATCATAAAGATAATTGAAGATGGGACAAATTGGAACGTCTAGTAAGTGGTTAGCCTGCTAGCCCATGGAAAATCTATTTGACTTTTTGTCCTGGATTATCAGTTAAGAATCTCTCCAGATCTTGAAATTTCTCATTTTTATGTTTTATTGGCTAAGAATTTTATCACTTTAATTTAGCTCCTCGCTGAAACTGTATTTAGAATGGCATGTCCTGGAATCAGAGCTATCAAATTTGGGGGATAAATACAAACAATTTATTATATTCAATATTTTTTATATAGTAGAGCTGGCAGAGCTACTGACTGTTCATGGGGCCTTATATAAGTTACTTAATGTTTATAATTAGTTTTCTCATATTAAAACCAGATTGAGCTAGATACAATGGTGTGTGCCTATAGTCCTTGATACAAAAAGAGCTAAATAAAACAATACCTGGAAAGCTGGGACAGAGCCCAACCTGGGCAACATAGCAAGACCCCATCTTTTAAATGTGCAGGAAATCACTTGATAAGTAAATAAGCGAGTAAGTAAATAATACCTCTTAATATCTTAGCTAGTATAGGGATTAAAGAAACAAATGTCCAAGTCCTTTGCAATCTAAATGGCAAAGACCACAACTGCAAAGTCTGACGTGGCTGGAATTTCATGTTGGTCCTGAATACAGTACAGTATCTTCCTGGATTGGAGCTGAAGGAAGCAAGTGGTCATGGGTATACATCGAATCATTGCTTCATAGATGACTGCTTTTTGCCATCAAAAGATCTCACTCAGCATTGCTGAGCACAATAATGTTAAAAGTCAACTTCAGATTTGCAAGTTGAAGATATTTACCTGACTGAACCTCATTAGTGTTTCTCATCAGCTCAGAAAGCTGTTGTGCCTTGCCACTTCTCAGACCATTTGGCTTATTATCCCTCACCCCAGGGCCAACACTTTTTCTATTGCATTTTCCTGAAACATTGCTGGGTTCAACTATGTTGAATTACCTAAAATCATGCCTGGAAAACTGACACTGACAAATCTCTAGTGATTCCTGCCCCAAAGCCTCATGGATGCATACTTCCCTATAAATTTCAGCGGATAGATGGGGCCCGTATACAAACAAGCACCAGCCTTGGCAATCTTTTGACAGGCTGTGTGTGTTGCCAGTGTCTGTGAGTCAAAATCTGACTTGCTTTTTACTTCAAGAACCTAAAGGTCTTGTTCAGATGCATGGACCTCTTCTCTGCTGAATCTACTGCCCCTTCTTTTGCTTCTGTGATAAGGCTTCCATCAAAAGGAGGCTTGGAAACAGGGAATGGAGTATCCAGTGTGCCCATTATAATTACAATGAGGCCCCACTTTCTAAAAAGAAAGCATAAGAAATCAGCCCTCAACTATTAAACGTTAAGATATGATTAATAATTCATTTTTATTAATACAGATAATTCCTTTGAGTCATTTAAAATGTATATGGCAGTGAAGTAGGGGCCAAGCCAACATAAATTTTTTTCACCAAGTCAGCCCTAATAATTTTCTTCGAAACTGGATAATTCTAAGCAACCAAAATCCTGGGGGTGGGGGAGCATCCTGTTTCATCCGTTGCATTTTTGTGATTTTTCTCCAGAAATGGAATACAGCTTCTTCATTTAGAATGTGAGTTTAACTTCCTTATTGGGACTGTTAATGATATTAGAAACCCGAAGCATGACTTTTATGGAAATTTCCACCCCTCCTCTTTCTGTGCACCCCATACATCTTTTCCGTAGGTCCTGCATTCAAAACATCTCCAAAATTTTGCCAGCTTGGTGCTTTTCTACATCTGCCCCCATGTAAGAATGCATTACCTGCTGCTTTGATGTCTCCTTGATTCATTATAATCTGTGTCAGTGCTGTGGCCAAACAGACCCATCTACATTATGAACCAGGCCTGACATTTATCGTCCCTAAGTCACTCCCAAACACTATAGCTAGGAAATTAACCTCTGCCACCCTCTGTACCCACTCATTGGTCTCTGTTACCTCCGTTCTGTTCTTCTGAATTTTCAGCCAAAATTTCTTTTCTCCAGATTTCCATATAGTTATTGCCCTTAATTTTTCAATTAAGTTTTTAGATATCCCACTTTTTTGAAAGGAATTCTTAACCTAATCTTAACGGTATATCAAACTTCTCCTTTTCTTCAATCCATTAACTTTGCTCATAACATTTACCACCACCCAAATTATTTGATTTTATTGATTAATAAATTTTATTCTACTCTCAATGTAGGCTCACTCGAGTGAGGATGCTCACTGTCGTTGTCTCCGTTTATGACACTGCTTGCTATCTTACAGTCAATCAATACACAGAGTGAAGGGGGAAGGGAGAAATATGCTAATTTATTACAATGAGGTTTAAATGTATTCTGAATGTCCACAATGAATTATGAATGGTCCAGGCAGACTCTGGCTGTGTTTCAGAAGATCCAAGCCATGAAATTTTGTTTTCATACTGTGTTTCACTGACTCAAGTGATTTCTAGGCTATGACTAGACTGAAATATTCTTGCAGAAAGCCATTTCTCTTTTGTGTTTTTTTCTCCCATCATCTGTCATATGCATAACCATTTTAATAAATGTCAAAGAACTACCAAGATAAAATGTATCAAAGCAATTATGATCAGTTTGCATATGATTTACTCACTTTAAATTCATACTTAACTATCCAAACTTATTGGGAAGAAATTCATGAAGTGTACCTGCTGTTAGAGGAACTAACATGTTTCTCCAATAACTTTTCTGGTATAAAAGTTTTTATTAACTTTAGTGATCTAGCCTTGTATAAACTCACTTGCCACAGCTATCAAATGAGCTGTGCAAAGAGAGGCTTTAGAAACCTTGTGAAAACTAGAAAAGTCTAAGATGAATAAAAGAATATTTGAGACTTTTCAGTTACATGCATTTTATTGCAATCTCCTTCTGATACAGACAGAGGCTTCATTCCAAATTAACAGTAAGGACAATTGCAGCTTTCATATAATTCTCTGCCCAGTCAATTTTACTATCACAATAGAAAAAAAAAAATGGTAGCGTTTTCACTTAGTTAACTGCAAAGTCAAAGCTGTCATGCTAATACCCTCAATGTTACCATGGCTTTGGAGACTTCTTGAGAACTTACCCAAATGGTGCACACTACCTTGAGCCCTTTCCATGTAATCTTCACTTAATCCTTGAGGAAACTTGGGCACCAATATTTCTAGTTTATAGACAAGAAACCACAACTTTAGAAATGTTAGTTTCCTAAGACAGCATAGTTTCCCCTCAGCTAAATCTCGATTCAGATCTGAGTCCTGGTTTGCCACTCTATGCAGTCATCTCCAGTTTACTAAGCTTTCATTTGTTATATGGTGTGATGGTTTGAATGGTCCTGATAGGCTCATCTATTTGAATACTTAGCCACCAGGAAATGGCTCTATTTGAAAGAATTAGGAGGTGTGGCCTTGTTGGAGGGAGTGCATCACTGCAGGTGGGCTTCCAGGCTTTATAAACTCACACCAATAACAGGCTGCCCCTCTGCCTGGTGATAAGGATGCAGCTTTCAGCTACTTCTTCCACACTATGTCTGCCATGCCTTCTGCCATGCTTCCTGCTGTAATAATCATGGATTTAATTTCCAAAACTGTAAGAAAGGCCCCAACTGAATGCTTTTCTTTAGAAGAGTCACTGTGGTCATGGTGGTTTGTTGTTGTGTTTTGTTTTCTTTGATTGTTTTTTTCAGCAATAGAATAGTGACCATGGCATAGGGGAAGTTAGATATTTGTCTTTTAATCAAAACACCTACAAGTCAACTATAAAAGATTATCTAGTGCATGCTATTCCTTGTAGAAATAAGAAAGCATACAAATATTTCATTTATACAAAGAAATTGTTGGAAGCATGAGGCAGAAATGCGTTAGCTTCTAAACAGGAGTGGGTTGGAAAACTAGGAACATGCAAATATGGAAAAGGGGCCAGCCAAGACTGAGACCAGTTCCAATACGCTCCTTTGGCTGGCAGTAGTAGTTTCAAAGTATAGCAGTTGCCTAGAAAGGGTGAGGCATTGGCTTTGCATACTGAAACAAAGGTAAAATAAAAATAAATATCATTATTAGAAGAAAGGATATTTTGTGGCCTTTGTGCTTGGTGTTACTAAAATTTTACATGCTCAGGACTTCCTAGGGATAATACAAATGGAACCATAAGAAATAATTTTGACTCCAGGATTTACATAAGTTGAATAGATAAGGGGAGTGAAGAAAAAGAATGACTTTGATATCATAGCATAAGGATAAGAGGATATAACATTAGTGTCTGGTCAGATGGCACAGTGGATAAAGTGACACCGGAGCTTCAACACCTGAGTTTGCATCTCTAGCATTCATATAAAAGCCAATGCAGCAGCTGGCCAGCCAGTCTAGCTCATTAATAAGCTTTACGTTCAATGAGAGGCATTGTTTCTAAATCTGTGTCACAGAGCAACTAAAGGAGACACCTGAGTCCACCTCTGACATGTAATATACTCATGAACATGTACCCAAATGCTCCTGTAAACACACAAACATATACACTATGTATATGCATACAGACCTGTATGTTCCACACCTAAACTCTTAGATAGTATACAGATACAGCATTTGATTAAAAAATGGTTTTCTCAAGGGTCTGCATCGGAATTCTGAACTTAGAATTGAGAAAATAAGAATATATAGAGAAATAATGATACCCTGGTTTTAGGTATGAGTGTACCAGTCTCAATTTTCACACTGATATCTTAACTCCTGATTGATGGTTTCAAGAGGCAGGATTTCTCGGGATATGGTTAAACCATATGTGTCAAATCCACAACAGGGATTCGTGTCCTTACGGAAGACCCCCAGAGGGCTCTCTTGCGTCTTATACCATGAGAGAGAGAAGATGTGCTCTAAGGTATAGGAAATGTCTTTATCAGAAAAGAAATACTTCAGCATGATAGCATTGGTCTCCCAGTCTTTAGAGCTACAGGAATCAAAGCTCTGCTATCAATCACACAGTTCCTGGTGTGACGTGGCAAGACACTACAGTGGTTTCTCTTCTTCTTTTTATGCTGAGGCCATTTCAGTTTTAAGTAGCTTTTGATTTCCTTGATGGAGAATCTTATGGAAAATTACCCAGCCGTATTCTAGGAAACCGAGGTCAAGATGCCCCAGCTGACTTGGTTTCTGGTAAACTGCCTGCTTGAGCAGAACCCACTCCAGCTCAGTGCTTGCCTTAGCTTCTGCTAAATGACTTGCTTCTTCGAAAGGCTCACTGTAGCCTAGTGAAATGCCAGATGTAGCTTTTGCTTTATTTCATGCTCTGGACATTTGGTCAAAATTGGATGGTGTCTTTGTTGGGGTTTCTACTTCTGTGGAGAGGCAACATGACCATGACAACTATTATTAAGAAAAACATTTAATTGTGAGGGAGCTTACAGTTTCAGAGGTTTAGTCCATTATCAGCATGGTGGGACATGGCAGCGTGCAGGCTGTCATGGAGCTGGAGAAGGAGCTACATCTTTATCTTGCTGGCAACAGGAAGTGAACTTTGAAGGTGTATGTCCCTATCCTGACTCCTCTGCTTTCTCTTGATGGCACTTGAACAGCAGCTGCTTTGGATCTTTCACAATGAGGACTTTAAATCACTTGAAGCTATGAGTCAAAATCTCTTCATTTGTTTTTCATCAGGTGTTCGGTTGCAATGATGCAAATGTAACAAACACACCAACTATATTCTTTTTGTTCATATGTTAATGGGCAGCATAATTGTGCAGATTTCCGATAGAGGAGGACCCAGGAGCATAGGCAGAGCACAGGGAAGCAGAGACCACTGTGTGCCATGGAAGAAGAATGCAAGCTTTTACCCAAGGAGTCTGCCTGAATCAACCCAATCAGTTTGAATGCAATGTCAATAGTAAGAATATACAGGAGTGTGTGTGTGTGTGTGTGATGTGTATATGTGTGTTGTATACATGTTGTGTGTCTAAGTCGCAAACACACTCTTATTTCTTGCTAGACTGCCCAGATTCTCAGATTGCCTCTGGAAATATGTGTATGGAAAAATAAATAAGGGAATATATGTTTAGCACCAGAAGTAGCTGTATTAACTCATACTAGCAGAATCTGTCATATTGAACCTGACATAAAACTCCATGAAACAGACAAAAATGACATTTAAATGCATGGAACTGAAAGGCCTACCTTCCCCCTCCCCCATAAATAATAATGTGCAGCCTCATTCTCCAGCCAATTGCACTTCCTAAGTACTTTGTTTGACATTTTCCTGCAATGAATGGAACCCCTACCAGCATCATTAGCTTTGCAGGATTTCCTCCTGGGAATGGGCAAAGCAGCTGCCAGCTCCCACTCGCTCCCACTCGCCTGAACATAGTGGGCAAAGTAAAGAAACAAAAGGTGAGAAAGAGAAAACCTAATCCCTGCAGCACCTTTGGGAGGTTTCCATAGCAAAGGGTAAGGTAGAGCAAACATCACAGCTGGGACACATCAGTGAGAGTAAACCGGACACTTGAGTACACATGGCTGTGATAAGAACCACCCAAGCCATGAAGAACACAGTGACCCAAAAGGGGAAGAAAGAGGAAACACTATGCCAGCTCTTTGTGGGATATTGTCTAAAATCGTGAGAAGTATGCATCCAGATGAGTGGACCGATATCTTTTAGTGATGCAAACTTAATCAACTCTCCATTTTCCACAGCCTTTTAAAATTAAACTTCTCATTCCAATTTGCCATCGACCACTGGATATGACTGCTCCTACCTTCACCAGAATATAAGCAAGTGGGATGTTCACATACACCCAGACCCTAGATTTTAAAAATGCTCTTCCTTTGCCTTGTGGGAAAAACAAAACAAAACAATAGTTTCCTACATTCTGTGTTTAGACAGAGGCAAATATCTAAATCTACAAAACACACAGGGCTGTGGAGTCTTCTAAAAGGTCCCCAAACTCCCGACAATTGATCTGTTGTACTCTTGCTACCAATGTAAAACAGTAGGAAAACATGAGGGATTTGCAGAATTTCTTGTAGAACTTCAATATTTTACTCTATTGCCCTAATCTAAACCACAGATATTTCTGTTCTTGGAGGGGGACTGGATATGGAAGGAGAGCTGATCACTTAGGGGGAGAAGAATGAACACTGAGTGAAATTTGAGTGGGAAGATCCACTCTGTGACGATGCAGGACAAGATGGAAATAGGGATATTTGCCACTTAAAGTCGAGGAGAAGGTCAAACCAGGCACTGCTCTGATTTGAGATATCAGGTGAAGACAGGGAGAACAGAGGCTCAGGTTGGGGAGCTCCCAAACACTGCTATTAGCAAGGGAATTGCAATGAGTCCTTGCAGGTGTTTTTAGCTTGCTTTATGGGCTGTGGGATTCAACCCATTCAGTCTGTGCATGAATTGGACTGGTTTAAGAGTCACGGGGCTAATGGTCTACAGAGAAAGTGGAAATGTGTAGTTAGTAGAGAAAACGGTCTCCAAACTGATCAAATGGGGATAGAAATTGGCATAGAACCCTTGACACAAAGACGAAAATTTGGCTGGTGCAATCATAATTTCATACACTTTCCCATAATGCATGCAACAATGTAATAACTGCATTTCTTTGTGCAATGAACTCTTGTTAAATTGATATAGTTTTATTCAAAACAGCATGAATTTGAAGTAGCTATTTCTCCCTAGTTGACTTAAATGTCTTATTGCTCTTAAATAAAATATAAGATAATATATACTTAAAGTTATTTTTTTCATAGCTCCTTTAATATAGAATTAACAAGGTGTTCCTCAATTATTTAGGGTTTTCTAGTAAAATGCCTATAAAGCCTCACAAAAATAATGGGAGTAGGTCCATAATTCTCATCTGACAAGTAGTATACCTCCAATTCTGGAAGTTTCAGAGACTTTTTTTTTAAGCCTTTTTTTTTTTTTTTTTTTTGTATTCTGCTCTTACCTAGTATGGAATGCAGCTGAAATCCAGAGCTGTGTGACTCAAGGGTGGGTCTGGGTTCTGGTAAAAGATGGAAGGACAGCAATGCTACTGAGATTGTCACTTTGTCTAAAGTGACAATCTCAGAAGGAACTGTCAGGAAATACATTGAAAAAAAAAAACACAAGGAACTGCAGCTTCTGGAAGAAGGAGCAAACCTGTGGGGATGAGTTACCAGCGGTTTAGGGTCTTGTCTTCTTCACATGTTGTGGTGGGTATTTCTGAATATCAATCATTTTATTTATACAGAAGAATATGAGACTAAAATTTATGACAAACGCCCCAATGTAGAAGTATCAGAAAATCCAAGTCCAAAGACATCCGTAAGGGAACAGGAGTGTTCCATTGCTCAATTTACTTTTTCTGCAATGCACACATGTGTCAAAACATCCGACTGCGTTTGCCATAAAATTCAATGTAAATTTAAGAACTCTCCAAACAAAGATAATGATATTCATTCAAAGGACTATTGTAAAGTTTGAGGGAAATTGTGAAAAAGTGCTTTCTAACTTGTTCATTATTCTATGGAGGCTAAACAAAAGGAGAAGAAAAACTGCGTTTTTCAATCTACAAAGAATAAGTCAATTATAGGGGTGGGGAGATGGCTCAGTAAGTAAGTTCTTGCTACACAAGTGTGAAGGCTGGAATTTGGATCCTCAGCACCCATGTCCATGCCAAATGGGCTTAGTAGAGCACCTGTAATTCTAGTGCATGCAATATGGAGACAAGGATGGCGTGGGGTAAGCTAGTTGCTAGAATAGCTCAATTAGCAAATTTGGGGGTCAACTGAGTGACCCTAATTCAATATATAGAGTGGATAGTAATCCATGATAATTCTGCAGTCAATGTCTGACCCCACGAATGTATGTGCTCACTTGTGCAGGCACACCTGCGTGCACACACATGTGCCATATGCATGCCACATATACAGACATGTGAAAAGGTTGATTACACAATATGTCTGTGTGTGTGAGTTTCTCTATGTATATTTAAATAAATGCTGAGCTTGCCGGATATCTATAGAACAAACAGAAACTCATAGCTAAATGAAAGAGGAGTTAATTTAAACAGTGTATTTTGTAACCAGCAGTTGGACTTCATCCAATCAGAGGCTAGGAACTGAACAGACCATCTTCCAATAAGGAAACTGTGGAACTGTGACCGACCAGGTCATTTCTATTCTTCATTTTCATCTTCTGTGGTCGTGGCAGCCCACATCTGCAGTGAACGTCCTCAACCTCTTGAGTCTCTGAGAGCTTTCAGATCTTCTGTCTCTTTATTTAAATGGGCAGTTTTACATTTTTTTTCTGGTACTGTGAATGAAACTTTGACCCTTATACATGAGAGGCAAATACTCTATCACTGGGCTGAACCTAATACATATTAGGCAAATATTCTACCACAGGATTTATCCTCATACATGCTAGGTACATACCCTACTACTAGACTGACCCTTTTATATGCTAGGCAAACACCCTACCACTGGGCTGCAACTTCAATTCACAAATTTAAATGTTTAATTTGTTGAAAAGTTTCTTTTTAATATCTGCATATTGAAAGAGAATTAAATGTTACACGTAAAGTCACTGTTCAAAATGCTTTCAAGAATGGCGTGTGAGAACTTCCCCCAGCATCCTTGTAGGTGTGACTGTATTTCAGCTATAACATGTTAGCAGCAGCACAAAACTGCTTTTTATTTTTAATATACTTTTCCATATTCTGGAACATCTATTTTCTAAATAAAGGAAAAAGAGGTGTTGATTTAATCCCAGAATCACAGACAACTTTTATAAGAAAAATATTTTTAAAGCCATTTGCTGGCAAGTATATAGTACTAGCTGCTGGCATTTCTGTTATCTTGCCAGAGACTGAGAAAAGAGTGTGGAAAAACAGATATTCAAATCAGAAGCCAACATATTAGTTTAAAAAATGTGTAGGGAGAAACGAAACAAATCTCTTTACTACAAAGTAAAAGTTATGGAAAGTTATTGGGATTGAAAAACAGCGTCAGGAACTGAGGTCTAGAATATCTGCCTGTTAGAAAAAATTAAATGAAACATACGGTTATTCTTCTTACAAATTAAAACCTAACCCTGTAACTGTGCTGCTGGGAGACTTTCTCTAGCATGTCATAGGTTAGAGGCTCCATAAACTGTGTCTTCAGACTCTCAAGTGTAACTAGGTCTACACCACATCTCGAAACACACATCTTGCATGAGGCTGAAAAACAAACTTAAACTAAAGAAACCTGAATTTATGTGAAGTCCTTGCTTTTTACAGTGTGTTTCAAATGAAGAACCTCCTTATAAATGATCACTTGATCTAAGTTGGCAGGAACTTTCATTTTAAGGCCGCAATAATGTTGCCCTTTTTACTTATATGGTCATCAGCATTCAAGAACATTACATGTGCACACACATTCCTTGGTAAAGGAAGCTGATTGTTTAAATATAACTCGTGCTTCTGTCCACTGTTATATAATTATTACCTCTGAAATTTTGTGGATTAAGAGATTAGTGGAATTTATTTGCTTGTTTGTTTGCTTGTGCAAACATATTAAGCATATTGCTGGCTCTTTTCTGGAACCTCAGGGTGACAGAGTCTATGGTAAAGGCTGGAAAAGTGAAGCCTTGGTGTGGCATCGATCTGTGTCTTCAAGTAGCCACAGTGACTATGTAGTGTTTGCTTGCATGGCAATGCAACCATAGCACTTTAGCAGAACATCTCAGGAGGTCAAGAGGAAGTATTCAGGAACCCCAGCAGAGGTTGCAGGCCTCTTTAGATGAACTAGAAAGGTATTTTATTATTCTAGCAAGTTCCTAAGCAGCCCAGAAGAGTAGCACACACACACACACACACACACACACACACACACACACACACACGAGCACAGGAAAGCATGTGAAGCCAGCTCTGGTCAACTACAAAATCTTCAATAAAAAATGCCCCATCTTGAAAGATCTGGATGACTGTGAGGTTTTAGGTCAAGATCCTTTCTAATCCTTCAATGAGTTAAATACCTAGGAGATAAGCAATTTCAGCCTCTGGGTGTGTGGGAGAGGTTTTTCTAGATTGGGTTAACTGGAAGTGAGACCTACTCTGGGGCAGGGCACCAGATGCTTTGGCTAAGAGTTGAACTGGAATTAAATGGAAAGGAATACCCTGTAGTGTAGCTGTTGTCTCTCTGCTTCCTGGCTATGGGGAGGTAGCTGCTCTGTCCTACCATACCCCTCTGATCCTGAAACTTCTCAGTCCATGAAGCACAATAAACACCCTTTCATTGAACTTGCTCTTGTTGGTGTTTTTCACTATGATGAAACTAGCACGCAAGGCAGATTTCTTCTCGGTTTAAAAAAAAATAAGCAATGCGGTATAATTTATAAAAAAATAATATCAGAATCTGTAGATATGTTTTTCATGATCACCATCCCTATTTTAATGAGTCCTCTCTAGCAGATCATGAACAGTGTGAACAGGAAGAAGCTAGGAAGATTTTGTGATTGATTGAATAGCATCAGGTAAAACATGCACCAGCAATGATGTGACGTCTCTTTAAATTACCAACAAGTCTGCAGGGTGTTGCAGTGGGTGCTGAGCAAAACAACTGGAATGAAAGGAAGGCAGCACTAATGAAAGGCAGCAATGGAGAAGCGAATCACTCATAGGTAATGGGGACAGGTAGTGGGAAAGGGGACTTCAGAGGAAGAAGGAATTAGTCTTGATAATAGCTCTTTGTCTTAAAGAAGCAATACTTGAAAGACAAACAGAAGTGATTCATCATTTTTGATGTTCTCCTTTCTCATCATGGAGCTACAGCTCCAAATCTGCCCACCTCCTGCATCCTGGCTTGGAAGGGATTTATGGAGAAGGTGTCTGTTTCATCAGAGTTGAGTCTGTGTTGTAAATGAGGAAAATATGCTCATTTACTATGTATGGCTGTCTACTCTTTCTGAAAGCTGCTTCCGGAATACCTTATCCAAAGGATCTAGGCTATCCTAACCGTCTCACTATCTGTTGTTCCCTATACCTGAGGCTAGAGAGATCCTGTGCTCCCCTGTTCCTCAGAAGATAATCACATGGAACCATGCTGTGTGATTCTGTTTCCAGAGGAGGTATATGTAATCCTTGCTGTATCCCAGGGATTGTTCTAGTTCTGTGCTGTAATAATTCCTGTTATCTTCATAGCAAACTGAAGATTAAATGATAATTAATTATATTCATGTTAAGAGTGGGGAAATGGAGACAACTGATTAAGTTAAATGAAAACAGAGTATTTAAATAGCAAATGGCAGAGCTCAGATACTAACCTAAGTGTTCTGAAACCTGAGTTCAAGTTCTTCCACTACCCTTAAAAAGCTCATTGAACACATTGATTTAGTTAATGATAACTTACCCAGAGAGAATGATGTCTCTTATTCTTGGATTTCATAATAGCAATTGTGACTTTTAGGAGCCTTTTAATACTTTAGAACATTTTCATCCATTGTTTTGGTCTTATGGGGAATGGGACAACCTGAAAAATGTGTCATATACAAAAGAGTTGGTCTCAGGCATAGTTTCAGATGGCCTCAGGTGGGCTCTAAATGGATGAGAGCACTTCTTTTCAGGCATGGGAAAGAGCAGAGATAGAATTGGGACAGGTATAAACCTGACTTGCTTTGTGTCTTGGATTGATAGCACTTCAGGACCATCTCTCTATGAAAGACAAAGCAGAAGAGGCCACTCCTCCAGCAGGAAAAGGTTGGGATACTAGAAAACGTTAGAAAATTCACTTGAGATGTCGTGTTTGAGAGATGAAGTGAACAGATGCAGGATTTTCACTTTTATTTGACGAGGACTTACTGTTGAAATTATGGGAAATATACAAAACAACAAACTGGAAGATAACCAGCAACTTAAGTCTCCCTATTTGTAAATGACCAGCATTCAATATTTTTTATATTTTCTTGTAACTTTTGAGTATGTGGCCATATGCATGTTATCATACTGAATTAATACTGTATATTAAAGTTGTATTCTGGTGGACTTTTTACTCAAAACATTATATAAAGTATTATATTGTGAAAACTACCACGTGATGATGTATGATGGCATTCCACTCTGGGTGTATTTAATGAATTGTATAATATTAGCATTTTCAACTCTTAAGTTAATTGGTTTGTACCTTTAGCCATGAACACTAAAATATAAATCCCGTCTATAAAACTTGAGGAACATCTGCATATTTTTAACCATACATTTCATAGAGAAGGGAGTTGTGGAAAGAGTGAAGTTCCTTCAATGATTTTAGCAATTTTTCCAAACGGTATTCCAGAAAAAACATATATTTACTTTCTTAAATGTGATGGAAATTATGACCTATTGTAATTAACTCAATTTCTATAATTCATGGTTGAGAATAGAATGATACTTAACATTTGCTGCCAGTCAACAAAATAAGTAATAGATAAGTGGACAGACATCATAAACAAAGTTTCCGCATGGGCTCTGGGTTCTAGTAAACGTTCAACAATGTATGACTTTATTTTATATTTTAAGAACAGTTAATTTTCACATGTGGACTAATCATTTCTATTTTCTTTTGTTGAAATATTTGTCTTTTTTATTGATCCCTAAGGCCAAATCAAATACTATTTTGGTCCAGATTCAAGTATGGAAGTTCTTTTTTTTTCATTTTAATTCATTTTTTGTAATTTCATTTTACATTCCACCCACAGTTCTCCCCCACTCCCACAAGTGGAGGGGATACTTTTTAATGGCTTGACAAGCTGCTGTGAGTGTTGGTCCTGATTTCTACTGGCTTAGGACCTTAACTCCTCAAAAATTCACTAGCTTCATTGTGTGGACAAATTTAAACATTCACGGATGTGCTAGAAATGTCAGTAGTGAGATGCTGCTTATACTGTCCAGTAGATCTCACACCAGTAACAGAACAAAAAAAATGAAAGAATAGATGTTCATTTCCAGATGTGTGATCCAGATGTTCATTTCCAGATGGTCTTTTTCCAGATGTGCAATCCAGATGTGTTCCAGATGTGAGATCCAGATGTTGTTTTTCCAGATGTTCATTTCCAGGCGTGTTCCAGATGAGAGATCCAGATGTTGTTTTTCCAGATGTGTTCCAGATGTTGTTTTTCCAGTTGTGTTCCAGATGTGCGATCCAGATGTTGTTTTTCCCAGATGTTCATTTCCAGGTGTGTTCCAGATGTTTGTTTCCAGATGTGCGATCCAGATGTTCGCCATGCCATTGTGATGGCAATCCCAGGGACCAGTCATGTCCATTGTGACTAGAGTTACTGATATACGAGGAGAAGGCAATAATGACTCTGTCTCACAAACCTATATCCTCAGAACAGACTGTTGGTTTTAGATTATTCCCCCACAATATGAAAACCAAATAACCCAAGATTCTAATAAAATATAGTTCATATTAATTCTCTCATGAAAAAATGAAAGAATAAGTACAAAGAAAATATAAAACAAAGAAAGACAGAAAGAAAAAGAAAGAAAACAAAGCAATTATCAAAATGGCACATTCTACTTTCAAATGCATATTATGTGTTTCCAAGTTAGTGTTAGTATGTCTCTCACCTTTCTGAGTGAATTAATTTGGTGGCATAAGAAATCCAGTTAAAAAAGAACAATTAAAGTTGGCTTCATCTGTAAGTTTTATACAACACAGTTTTGATTTTGTCATTTTGATTTTGTTCGATTGCATTGCTTGGGTCGAGAATTTTATTTTAAAACAATTTCTACACTGAAAAACCCAAGTTTGTCAAATCAAAGGAAATGGAGGATCTTAAGTTCATGGAGGATGCTGATCTTTGCTTTGGCATTGTGACAGCAAAACTCTTTTATTTGTCCCTTGTAAATTCTGCCTTGACTTTAGTTATTAATATTTGTCTCATCTATTTTCCCCCTCATTTAATCTCTGGGTGGGAAACTCTCAGAGCAGAGGCCATGTGCACTATAAGTACCTTTGATTGGGTTATCACTGGGAACACCTGAGAAGAGGAGATCTCTCAGTGTGGTCCTTTTGATTGGTGAAGGCACGTAGTTGTTTTGGATTCAGTTTAAATTTAGATTCTGGTTCCATGCTTGAATAATTGAATTACTAAACAAGTCATCAACCAATAGGCTTATGATTTGTTTAATTTTATATTACACATTAATAAGATAAATAAAAACATTGCAAAATAATTCTTTTTTATTTGGTTTAACCTTTAGTAAAACTACAGAAACATGAAATTTTATTCTATTTTTTCCTTTGGTAATAAAAGGAAGTGTAAAGCAGCTTTGCTTCAGTGAGCGCTTTACATCTGGTGTGATAGCAAGCCTTGTACTGCAAACGCCAACAGAAGTGGTTCCAGTTATTGTTCTAAGCTGCACATACCAATAGAAATCTGGATCACGATATAAAACACTCCTAGGGCTTGGAACAGCTCCTTGAATCTCATTTCACTGTTATCATAATTCTAACTAGCAGCTTCGAAAATCTCTTTGTTTTGAACTTTATGAAATATAGACATTACATATATATAATTTTACATTTATTTGATATACATTTCATTAGGACTATTCATTATCTAGTATCTAGTAATGCTTCATGCTCATAATTGTATAATATTATATTGCATCAATGAGAAACACTTTGTTAATCGGTTTCACCATTGGCTTATATTTGGGCTGGACTGAAATGGTGCTTACATGAAAATGCGAACAGGGGAAATACATTACAAGTTTATAATGTTCAGCCAGAAACCCCCAAGTTATTTAAGTTTAGAAATAACAGAACTGAGAACATGTTGAGGAACAGAGAGATATTATTAGATGGTTACAGAGATGCAAAATGATCTCCCCACAGAGTACCCTTCCTCAAACACGGAGCTTAAACCAGGTGGTAAATATCTCAGCAGCTTGTTGCAGCCTTACTTTACCTTGCAGGGATATTTACACTCCTCCATGGGCATGGCTCTATTTACATAGGCTCTGAGGCAGCTCTTGGGCTCCTGAGGCAAATTAAACATGAATTCAGGAAGAATTGAGAGACTGGCTGTTTCCTAAGCTTTAAAGAGCTCTAATTATGCTGCGATGAATTTAGGTGCTCAACACAGAACAGTCTGCCAGTATTTGGAGATCAGATGCCCTGGCTCACTTTTCCGGAAGCGCTTCTGTGCTCCCCGGAAGCTTTCTCATGACCTATTAATACCATAGGCGATTATAGAAGGGTTTTCACTACTTACTGCGTCTGTTTGCCTTTTTTCCCTCATGGTTAGCATGCAGCATTTAACCACGTTGATTTCAAATTATGTCTTTACATGAAGTACGGTAAACAGAGACAATGTGAGTGTCAGGTGATTCAACAGTTTGCAAAAGTACACCTAAGTGCAGAGTGCAAGTTTTGGTCACTAATAAATTCACACTCAAAATGGAACACTTCTCCTTGTGGGCTTGTCTCCTGTGTTTTACTATGAGCATCCCGTGTGACATCATTAAGAGGAAAAGAATACAAGCGATTTGGTTGTAATGGCAGTTGCCTGATGCCTTTCTTGAGGTGTCTGTGGGAAGTTGGGGTTTCACAGTTACTGTCTCATTTGCTTGGCTTTCTATAATCATTTCCACATATCTGCAATCTAGCTAAAAGGTACCAGCTAGTTTTTCCATTTCTACATGGGGATTCATTAGAAGATAATGTTCCTTTGCTACTCCTCACAGCGAATTATCAAAGGTTAAATTACTTTTAGACAGACCCTTCACACCACTGAAAGTTGAGTCCGTGTACTTGTATCTTCCCATCTCTCCGACACTAGTTTCCAGGCTCAGCTCTTTAGCTGGCTCTCAGGTTTTCTTCTACCAGCAAGCACAACTCCTCTGGCAGCAGAGCTCTTCTCTTCAGGAAACCTTGCTGTTCACATTATAGATAATAATAACAAACAGAAAAACAGAGATCTCATTTTTATTTGCAAATTAGACTGTAGTTTGTAACACTTTAACTTTGGAGACTAGCGGGGAATATTCGAAACTGTTAGGGGATAATGAACTAGGAACTACTGGAACTAATTAAAGTAAAATTAGGCATTTTATTCTTCAGTCATGCCAACTATCCAGCAAATGCTCAAAGGCCACGTGAATTAGTGGCTATCTTATTGGACCAGGGCAAAAACAGTTCATGTCCCCAGACAGAGTTCTGTCTTTTTGCTTCTCATAGCTAAAAATGTAACTGGACGACATGGGGTCAGTCCTCCTATGCTAGCACTGTGTACACTGTGAGGTGCATTTGACTAAGGGCCCAGGGACCCTTGGATTTTTCTCTCTCTTTTCTTTTGGACCACTAGTTAGTGGTCCCCACCAGGAGAGACCACTCGGATCAGCCTCCACCCTCTATGGCTTCTGAGTTGCCCATATCAGAGTCAGTCTGGCTTTAACACCCCGCCTATAGAGAAAAGATATCCTTCTATAGGCCCTGTGTTGTTCATTAGCTGTTTTTGCAGGTTTTCCCATTTTCAGCTATGGTATACACCCTCAAACTATATTCCACTGGTGTCCTGCCTGCTCCCATTTTTTTTCTCAAACTGTCCCGGCCACTGTTGCTGATAAAATTGGTCAGATCCATGAGGCAACTGTTTTCAATTCCAGCCTTTGTTCCCCGTGCCACAGCTTGGGGGCTCGGCATCAGGGCAGATCATGCTTCTAGGTAAAGCTTTCACAGCTCAAAAACTGTGGCTTCTCCACATAACATGTGACTGCTACCATTTTGACTGAGGTCAGGTGAACTTACCATCATCTTAACTGAGGTCAGATGACTTCACTGACACCTTAACTGAGAGCCAGGTCAGATGACCAAGTTCTGTTACCTTTACTGAGGTATTCCCTGCCTGGTTCTCCAGTGTTGACTCTGTTACATGTGTGTTTTGTGCTGTGGCATACCTTTGTTAGGGCTAACCAAGAGGATCCACTTCACCCAATTTTTGTTTACTGTGTCTGTGCATACATGTAACTTAAATACACATATGCTAACTGTTAAATGCTATAATTGTCTGTTCATTCTCATTCTAGACTAACAAAACAATAAGTAAGTCTCATGTTTTAAACTGGTATGTATTTTTTAAGTCTCTTACAAAAATATGGTATATTTAATCCAACTCTGATTTGAAATATATTAAGCTGTTCTCTGCTATTTTCAGTTCTGCCTTTAACCTTCTATTGCAAGCATTTTTTTTCTTCTTTCTGTCTTTTTATGAGTATAATGTAGGAATAAGGGTGTCCCACCACCCGGCTAGCTTTACCCAAAATAATTACATGGAAACTGTATTTTTTTAAATGCTGCTTGGCCCATTATATCTAGCCTTTTCTCGGCTAACTCTTGCACCTGGACTAGCCCATTTCTAATAATCTGTATAGCCCACGAGGTGGCTTACCAGGGAAGATCTTAACCTGTGTCTATCTGGAGTGGGAGAATCATGGCGACTCACTGACTCAGCTTCTTTCTCCCAGCATTCTGTTCTGCCTACTCCACCCACCTAAGGGATCACCTATCAAAATGGGCCAAGGTAGTTTCTTTATTAGCCAATGACCTTCCTCCATCAATATAAGTCTTACCTGTTAAATTAAAAGCCAGTACAGTCAAGCTCAGACCCAGCTCTCCAAGCAGATTCTATACTGTAATTTTACCTGATAAACAACCCTCAACTGTTCAGAGATATGGGGAATATGGCATTTAAATGCTTAATTATTAAATACTTTTCATAACAAGAAGAGACAGGCTGGCTCCTAGCAGGAGCACTCTATTTCCTCCCAAGAAGACAGAAGACAAATGGGCACAAAACTACATCCATCTGCACTTCATTTCAACTGCCAAGTGCTGACCACTGGGCATAACTGCTTTTCATCTAAACTGAAGAACTCCAGACAGTGGAAAGAATTGCTAGAATCTATAGCCTAGCTGCTCAGGTCAAAGTAAGCTGTCTTCCTACAGATTTCTTGGCCCAGAGGATCTTCTGGAGCCTGACAGGCAACAGCAAAAGGCAAATATGACCCCCAGTAACCATGGAGGACCCTGAGGACTAGCTTTAGGTGCCAACCAAGTAAGTTCTCTGACATTTTTTAATCAATAACAAGTAAAATTTAATTCTTCTCAAAGATCTCTGATGCAGTTTGACAGCTGAGAGGTTTTGTCAGTTTAAAAGGACAGCCTTACCAAACAAATTTCAGTAAAATACAAATACTACTTGTTAAGGTGTATACCTGCAAGTTATAAAGGTGTAAAAACATACAAGTTAATTAAATCTCTCTCTCTCTCATGCTGCCTTCCATAGTCTTAAAAATACTTTTCATTATTCAAAAATATCTGTCACTGTCATTATGATAAAAAATACTGCTGTTTAAAACTCATGCTTTTACAAACCAAAAAAAAAAAATTCTTGTGAGTTCCAGAGAGACAAATTCAAGGATCCACCTTAAACAGGTCAGATAAACCCCTCTCTATTCCCTGGTCCTAATTTTTTCCCCCTAAACTTAACTTTTTTCTCTGTTCTGCCAATACTTTCAACAGGTGTAAGAGACACCAGACATTTCTATACCACAAACACCAGACAGGAGCAAAGAGACTAGCTAAGCCAGGATGCAATCAGTACCCAGTTTTCTCAGGTGCCCCCCCTTCAAGATGATGCCCACAAATAAGCAGAAAGCAGTCTTGAGAATCCACCATCCCAATTCCTTTAACCTGTTGTGCCTAACCTCCCACCATTTTATTATAAAAAAAAAATGGAATGTGATGGTCTTGTCCCTTTAAGAGACAAGCCCCACCAACTCCCTCTCCCATCTGCTGAGGCAAACAGACTTCCTTATGCTTCCAGCTTGCAATTCTCTTCCTTTCTGTCTTTCTCTCAAAGAGGCAACTTCTGCCTCATTCCCTTCTCCCCTCTTCTCCCCCACATTCTCCCTCCCCCTTCCTCCCTCTCTCTCTCTTTCTTTTTCTCTCTCTCTGCTGTTTCCCCTCCTCTCCTTCTCGCATTTTCCTTCCATAACCAACTGACTAAATAAATATCCAACCTCACTCTGCATGACATGCCTATCAGTCTGTCTGTTGCCTGCCACGTGGCTCCCTGCCTGGGACTCGCAGCTCCTTTTGGCCCAATGCCCACTGCTGCCACTTGGGGAACAGCACCATTTTACTTAAACCATAACAAAGTGCATTTCTGTAAGTTCAAGATCAGCCTGGTTTACGAGAGCTAGTTCTAGGACAAGCTCCAAAGCTACAGAGAAACCCTGATTTGAAAAACAAAAAACAAAAAATATTGATTAATTATGTACAATTAACAAGTAGTATAAAGAAGAAAATTAATAAAGTTATAACTAGGTTATTAGGCAAAGACGTCATTCTCCATAGAAGAAAGTTCAAAGGAGTCCACTGCATGCACAGCCTGTGGACAAGGTGGGTCACATTAAGTCCTTCAGATTGGGGAAACCTATGATTGTTTGCAGCTTGTCCTTATGACCAAGAATAATTGGCAGCCTTTGTCTGCTTCTTACCAATATCCATAAACTGCAAGAAAGGACTTATGTACACCATCATCTACTGATGTAACAAGTTAGGTACTAGTGTTAGTGCAAACAATCCAACCTGGTGTTGAGCCCTCTATGTCCCAAGGGCTCTGGTTTCCCCAGAAACTGCTGACTTCCTAAGGATGACCTTCTCTTATGTGGAATGTAAGGTCCTCTGTCAGAGGAAGAGGGGAGATTAAGAGCTGATTAGAGCCTTTACTGAAGATAGATGTGAACAGGAGAACAATTCTTTGGAATCTCAAAGCTGAATGAGACAAATCCTGCATAGTGAAACTGTCTAGAATCTATCTTTGTTCTGCATAACTTAGTGCAGGAGGGCAGACTGGAGATTCCTGTCAAAGAGGAGATGGCCCATGTGGAGAGAGTGACAAAGAGCAAGAAGAAATATACAGACTCTGTCTTAGTGTTCCTTTGCTGTGAAGAGACACAATGGCAATCAAACATTTAATTGGTGCAGACTTAGAGTTTCAGAGGTTTAGTCCATTATTGTTATGGTGGGAAGCATGGTGACATGCAGGCAGACAAGTTGCTGGAAAGGGAGCTGAGAGTTCTATATCAGGGTCCACAGGCAGCAGGAAAGAGAGAGCCACAGGTGCTGGCTTGGGCTTCTGAATCCTTAAAACCCACCCCCAGTGACACACTTCCTCCTACAAGGCCACACCTTCTAATACGTTCAAATAGCATCACTCACTGCTGTCCAAGCATTCAAATTTTTGAGCTTGGGAAACATTCTATTCAAACTACAACATTGCTTCTACCACAAATGAAATTGGAAGCAGTTTCTCCCCAAGGTTTTATGAAGCAGCTTAGGAGGAATTATTTACAAAACTTTATATATTTAAGTTTGCTGTAGTACATTATTTTCTCAGTGATATTTTATTAAGGTACATCCATTTACTAACACAATAAGCAATTATTATATTATGTATCTTACTCAACTTCTATGTTGAAACCCAAGTTTAGGAACATCACAAAATGATGTGACATTTTGATGAATATCTGAGATGCTAGAAGATAGAGGAACTTGTCCGTTGATAAATTTGTCTCTTTTTGTTGTTGTTGATTTTTTCTTTTTAGAATTGCTAAAAAAAAAAACCTCACAGGTATCTGATCTGGCATATTCTCTACTACCTTGAGTTGTCTAAACAAAGGTTGTTAGGCCACCCCAATCAGCCCTGCAAGATTCTTGGCAGTCTGGATGTTGCTTCAAGATGTCATGCCTGTAAGCCCATCAGCTTCTGTCCCGCAGCAAGGGATCTTGATGAGCTAGTAACCTTGTGAACCGTTCTCTGGAGCAAGGAGGTGAAGTTACTTGGAAATAATTCATCCAGGCAACAAATTGGCTCATCACTCAGCTCACCAATTTCTGTTGAGCAGGACGCCAGCACAAGAAGACTGCTTCCTTTTGCAAATTTTCCTCTCAACCATGTTACTGGCAAGGAAAACCCAGTTCCCTGTGAGAATAAAATAATGAAGATAATAAATGTATAAGGGGGATTTCCAAACACAAGGCATTTTTTTAATACAGTGTCTGTCTTCTAACAATCGGGCTTGTTAGAGGAAGCTACTCCCATTATGTATGAAATAGAATGGACTTCTGAGACATTAATACAGTTTCCAAGTTACACTAGTGATCAATTAAGAAAGCTATATTCAATTTAAAGGGAGTGGGGGAAGGGCCAAAGAGGATAATGGGAATATGAAATTTCACGATATGCAAGTGTGGGTGTCATAATGAAACACACCATTTTGTGTGCTAATAAATAAGTAGATAAAGCCGTGTTCAGGTTTATGTGGGTCTTTTAGATTTTTTTATTTGTTTGTTGTATAAAACTCTAGCTTCATTTCTGAGGTATGTGGTTCTTTATCTTCTGCTTTGAGAGCAAAGTTAGGAAAACTTTGAAGTATCATAAACCCTACTGCTGGATTCTATGATGGGAGGACTGTTTAATGGTTTATTTAATTTCTGTTGTTATGAACATGAATTAACTAATCACTTGACACTGTGTCTCAAAGGAAAACATGTCTTAACCCTCTGAGCTCAAAGATGCACAGCAAATTCTTATTGTTTCAGCTTAGGTATATCTGTAGTTCACTTTTCAGTTCTTCAACAAAGTGAGAACCTTCATTGGGCAGAGATGGGAATAGGAGGAGATTGTGTGTAGAGTAGAGAGAGGCAGAGGCACAGACAGAATGATAGAGCGAGGAAGAGAAAGCCAAGGAACCACAGTGTGTTCTGAAAGTAACAGGAAACTGCTGTTGGGAGAGGAGAGAGAGATCAGTACTTTTGTGCCCAAGCTCTAGAAGTTTTTGCCCCCTAGTTTTCATTTCTCTAAGCATTTTCTGTGAGGTTCAAGCACAGACAAACTGAAGAGTAAGAGATTTGGGTGTGGTGAATGACCCAAGAGCAGGGAGATTTGAATGGGTTTGGAAGACTCTACTAGGGAGAGTAGCCACAGGAGAAGGAAATTTCTTTTCTTCAAAGACCGAGGTAAGGTCTTCATTGAAGATGAGGAACATGACAGAGGTAAGGTCTTCACTGGAGATGAGGATGATTGTGCTTATGGGGCAAAAAATGACTCACTAAATTAGCCTTACTTTTCCAACAGTTCTCTCTCTCTCTCTCTCTCTCTCTCTCTCTCTCTCTCTCTCTCTTTCCCCCTCCTACTCCCCCCCCCCATTTCTCTCTGCCACTCTTTGCTCTTCTGGTTTTCCACTCTAGAGTCACCATCAAATACATATTGATTTTTGTATGAGGTACAAGGAGGCACCTGCTCTGATTGGCCTGAATCAATTATCAAAGCCTGGCACCATTCCTATAGAACTTGGGTAAATATTTGGTTTATCACCATGCTCAGTGGGTGATTAAATGTTCAACACAACACATTTTTTACAAAATATTTAGGTTTTTATTTAATCTCAGAATTTTTTTATCATTTTTGCTTTTATCTTGACAATCTAATGGGAAGAATATTTTTATCTGATCTTCCTGTATACTAATCTAAATTTCCATATTTTAATATATAATCTATAAACACTCTGCTCTTTGTTCCTTTGATTTATTTTTGGAAACATCATAATTTCTCAAACATTTCTTAATGCTCTTTCCTTCATTCCTATCCTTCCTTTCTCATCCCATCCCCCTTCCTTTTTATTTTTTATTCTTTATCCTCCCTTCCATTACAGTATTTCATAGTAAAAATTACAGTCATATTAAAGGTATGCATGTTTCTGGTACTAACCCTGGTTCCATAATGATCTCTGTGTGTTGTCTTCTAGATTTTATTTTCAGGTTTTCTTAGTTTCTCTGTAAGGAACTACAATTTGTTTAAATTTTTAGGCCTGGATGTTTCCTAAGCTTTGAAGAAATCTTTGTTTACCTGACAAGCAACACGGATTTTAATTTTTGAATGCTGACAAAGCAAGAAGTGGTGTTAGGAGGTCTCTGGCCAGGCAGGTATCAGGCAAAAATTGCAAAAACTGCCTTCTGTTTAGAGTCCAAGTAGATAAAACAAATATTTAAGGCTTATGTTTAAAATAGAAAAGACTGTTGGCTACTACAAAACCTAAAAACTTAGGTTGAACCATGTCTATTTTTTTATGTTTAGCAAATAAATCTTTTGCCTTAATGAGGCATGATCCTGCCTCTACTTGTCCAATTAATGAATGTTCTTTCATGATATGCGTGTGTGGAGGTTATCTTGATGTTAGCAATTTCCCTCCGGCTGAAACTCTTTATGTAGGACACTGTCCTGCTTTTGCAGCAGTGGGACCTGCTTTGAATGTCCCCTGAGTCAGAATTCCTAATTATTTTTTGAGAAGTAAACTTGATTTGTCGATTTGTCCTGAGGGCAAATACTGCTGCCTACCGATGTGAAAATGCAGGAGACACCAATTTTCAGGAACAATTATTAATTACTACCTTGGCATGGCAAGTTGCCTTGCTATTTATCATTCCTTCTCTACCCCTGTTTGTGTCAGGATTGTTCCTGCCCCAATGATGCTGCGCTTGGCGGTAAACCTTAGCCATTGTGGAGACACACAGCACATGTAGAAAGAGGCCTTGGAAATGTACTTCTGCCTCATGCTTATCTTCATTTGCTTATAATAGCCTGCCCCACATAATGGTTTTGTCCTAGCTTACACTCTAGAAATAAGTATTTATAAAAGACCAAAGTAGAGCAGCTGCAAATTGGGAAATATTATGTAAATGTGCCTTCTTGGAAGCACGAAGGCTTTGACATTTGTTACTGAAGCAAGGCTGAACAATACAAAATTTTTGTGTTAGAAACGGAGCAGTGATGTTCATAATGCTACAGAACAGCACCCTAACCTAAGGCGTAGGCCATCACCTTTAGGGTATGACAGTAGATAGCAAGTCAACAGTTGATCAAATTGATTCCTATATTACTTCAGGATATATGCTTGGCACAAGAGAAAGAAAGAGGGTGGTAGCTGAGTTAATTGCTCTTGAGTATATGAGGGAATATTTCATAAGGATAAAATAGTAACCCAGGGAAGAACAGATAATATTATTTTATGTTAAAAATAAGGATAAAGGGAGTGAAACAATCCATAAATGTTGGCATCACAAAGTTTATTAATGCCGTCTCACTTCCTTGCCAACCAAAGATAAATTTAAGAATGTCTTTGAGTAAGAAACACCTAAAAACACTTACGTAAGGGTGACCTCGGGGAAAGGACCTTACCAGGCTAAAACCAGGCATGGTATCTTCTCTTCTGACCGCATTAATCTGTCTTATGATTTCATCTGACCAGGATGACTCTTAAGAGGCTGTTTCCTCATGAGCTCACAAAGCTCAGAGCACTATCGATGGAAGCGGTAAAATAAAATAGAAAAAAAATGAACAAAAATGAAAAACAAAGTCATTGACAAATGTTTTGAAATGACTACTTTCACTAAAAGCACATCTATGTCTCCTTGGGAGAATAAAATGGCCATGAAACCCAATTAGTTACTTCTTATTACTGTGTCAAAGATAAAAGCGAGTTAAGGCATGGAGAATCATCTTGGTTTACAGTTTGAGGATGTAGTCCATCACGATGGGAAGCAAGATAAGCTGCAGCTGTGTCTTTAGGAAAGTGAGACAAGTGATCACATGGTGACCACAGATAAGAAGCAATGAATTATAAATCCTGCTTCTCCTTTTGATCTGTTCTTTTTAATCAATTTTGGATTAGAACTTATGGGATGATACTGGCCATGTTCAGACTAGGTCTTTTTTTCAGTCAAAGCTCTTTGGAAATTGACTTACCCTTCCAGGGTGTGTCTCTCACGTTATTCAAAAGTCTGTCTATTTGACAATCAGAATTGAGGCTGGGGAAATGGTTCAATGGTTAAAGTGATGGTTGTTCATGCCTAGGACCTGGGTTGGGTTCACAGCTCCCATATCAGAAAGACCAGAAACACCTGTGGTTCTAGCTCCAGGGGATCTAATACCTAAGATACTCACGCAAATGTGTGCACATGACAACCATAAAAATCAAGGAAGTCTTACAAATATTAACCATCATAGATACTTAATTTTTGAAAGACAAAGAGAAACAAGAACAGCAACAGCAAACATCAAACAAAAAACACACAAACAAACAAAACCCAGGGTATCAGTGCTGCTCTGGTCACCCAAACTAAACAGAATGGGCCAGAGTTACTTGCAAAAAATGAAACTTTTGTTTTTTTGTCCTGTGGGTGGGCCATTTCACATAGGAATAAATAGGGAGCACCTAAGATTAGAAGTCTCTGGATGAAGGCGACCTGATTCTTGACCTAAAAAATGAAAACTCCTGAAGTTATTGTGTATCAAATCTGACGCTAGCTAGGCGATTTTGATTAGACTATATTTAACCCCTTGATATTTAAGTACACATCCATAAGGAGCCTTGTTAATTATCTATGGAAACATATTTGTGTGATGGTGTTTAATTATTTCTATAGTGGTATATCCATTGGGGCAATGGCAGATAACACTAAAAAATAACCCTACTGGTAGAATGCACACATTGTTCAGGGGATGTAAGGGCTCACTAACAATCTCATCTGCACAGGATGCCAACAAAGAGGTTTTTCAGTGAGATACTCCAAGCCCAAGTGACTTGGTGCAGTTGATGAGACCAATTCTAGCCCAACATAATGGGCATTACCTCCCTGTGAGCACACTGGTGTGCTTCTGCTTCCTCTGAAAAGTGGTGAAATAATTTAAGATATAAATGATATATCCTTGGAAAATTGATTCTGAGAAAATGGAAGCAAAGATACGCCAGGAGGAGCAGGAGCCAGATAGACAGTCTCCAGGGAGCCCTGCGGTTTAGAGGAGCAGAATTTCTTTTTGGCTTTAAACTCCATGCCATTAAGAACCCTATAAATACACTGCTTCTTTTTTTTTCCAATAGCAAATACTTCTGGGACCTCTTTCTCCAAGTTATAGATATTCATATTATTCTGACAGCTTCTTCTCAGATTAGGAAACTGTCCACCAGAAATTTTTTCTGGGTGTTATGGCTCGGAGCTAATAAAATCATAAGCTAGCAATGGACTACTGCCAACCCACATAGCAAGCATCTTTCATGCACACAGTTCTATGATGTTGTCTTCGGCATCTTTGCCTTCCTTCTGGAAGAGGAGCCATTTTTAATCCATATGCTAGCACTGCATAGTTGCTGAAACTTTCTGGACCTCATCTGGCTTTCTTATACATATAGATCCTTGCAAGGTGTGAATTACTTCAGGGAAACTATAGGTGAGTTTTCCACACTTGATATAAAGGATTCTTATCTAATACAAACAAACACATAAAAAGTAGAGGTCAAAAAAATAAAATAAATAACTCAAGATCTTTTAGCTTCCAGTGATGAACTCTCAACTGTCTAAATAAAGGGCTCGATACGTATGCTATGTATGTGTATCTGTCTGCACTTCTGTGATCATGACACACCTGGTTTATCTTTACACACCTTCCTGTCAGCGAAGAAAGTTTTGAGTTCAACCAAACACAGGTCTTTCTATGGTACTGTGCATATTATAGATTCCTTTAGATTCAGTGATGAGACAAACAAACAACAAACAAACAAACAAACAAAGAACCTGTTCATGGCATCGCTTATAAGCACAGAAGTGGCATTCTATCATTTTGTTCATATTGTATTGATTCCACAATCCAACCCTGTCGAGTGTTGGGGAGGAAGAGGCAGGGGCATGCCAGGAAGCAGATGCCTGGGCTGTTTTAGAGGCAACTTAGCATAGTGGCTGCAGCTGGTGACACACAGAACCTTCCTTGCTGCTGAGATTCAGGCAGAGGAAACTGATTCTTTTTCTTTGCACTGACTGCCAACGTTATCAAGGCGAGCCCAGCGCCTTACATCTCTTCTTGGGGGTGTAGAGTCCTCTTTGGAATAGGACTCTCTAGATCAGAAAATAAAGAAAGATCATCACCAACTTTTCAACACAGATTTAAAGATGTTTTCATTATAGGATTTAAAATGAAGTACCTTATGCATTAAGGAAACGCTATGCTGAGTATTCTGTAAGGAGAGATTTCATATTGCTTTGTTTTAGTCTGACAATATCTTTTGGGTCAGATAGGACCCCTGATCCCCAGGAATTAAGCAGCTCTCTCAGTCACACAGCGGCCAAGTAAGATTTTTATTGATTTTTTTCTTTCCCCAGTATTATATTCTTTATAGCATATAGTACCACTTCTCAATAATAGTACTGATTGTGGTGCCTTCCTAGAAAAGCTGTACCAGCTTGAGAAAAACATCTTGTGTGTGTTCAGCCTGGAAATAGAGAAGGGCGAGGAACCTGAGAGAGACAACTCGATCATCACCATAACACTCTCTCGTTCTGTGCTCTCAGACACTTCGCACCTTCTCCTAGAAACGCCACCCCGGCCCTGGCTTCAGAAAACACAGCCACGAGAAACACGACGCAGTGATTGCTGTGAGCGAAGCACGTGGGGTTTCTGGAAAGCAACCACTTTTATCTAAGTAACCTCGAAAAATCAACTCGAACCATGGAGGTTGTCAGTGAGGCTCCATTTCTTTGTGTGACTCACCAATGCTGGTTACTATGGCGCCCGAAAAAGAGGCTGCATATGCAAATGAGGTAGGTCAAGATGCAGAGGCGCTTGCCCGTGGAAACACACATGTAGTGAAAGAATTCTAACTGTTCTGCTCATCCCCAGGATCTTTCATCAGCCACTTCCATAAAGTAGAGTTTAATTAGGGGGACTCTCTACAGGGGGACTTTCCAAATTTAAATAAGGAGAAAATTCCACAGGGACATCTTAGCCATTCAGGGTGATTTTTCTGGCTATAATTTTTCTGTTAATTCCTCGAGTCTCCCAGATGCAGCACAGGCCCTTTGGAATGTTACTGCTCTTTCTGAAATGGTATTGTGATTTCTCCTCTTGTGAATAGAGTAAAACTATATTTAATAATATTATCTGAAAGCTGTCTCTTACCTTTACTATTTAAAAACACATGGACTATAGGGATTGCTCAGCATTTTGGAGCACATATTGCTCTTGCAAAGGACCTACATTTACTTCCCAGAACCTATATGATGGCTCACATGGCTCACAGCCACCTACAACTCCAGGTAAAGGGAATCTGCGGCCCTTTTCTGGCCTCTTTGAACACCTATATGCATGTTGTATAAGACTAGAATGCAAGCAAAACATTCATACACTTCAAAATTTTAAAAAATCCTCAAAATTTGTATTCCCCTCTAAGAAAATACCTTAATATGAAATGTATTATTCTGATAGTAAATGATCAATTTTTTAAAAGTCATATCAAATAGAATTTTATTTAATTTTTATAAATTATCTTGACCAATGTCTTTTCCTTTTGAGGAAACTGTGGCTCAGAGAGTGTAGGCAATTTGTTATTGAACACCGTATGTTCTTAATGTTGGCGTCCGCATGCTGCACTGACACCCCTGAGGTCATTTGCTTTGTGACATAGTTTTAACTATCAACTCTGCTACTGGCAGCACATAACTCTTCCTTAAGCTCCAGCCTCAACTGCCTACTTGACTTCCTAGCATCTTTTCTGTTATATAATAGGCATGTCAGGTTGATTATATCTAATAAAATCTTCACCAAAGCCTGTCCCTTTCTGTCTTGCTCGTTTTATTGAATGACAATTCAATTGATTCTTCCAGCCTCTTGGACCAAAGACTTCGCATCATCTTTGATGACTTACAATCAATCCCTTTCTTTCTCTAATAGTGTTGGCTTCTATTTTAAAATAATATTGCAACTTTTCTCACCTTCTCTGAGTCTACCTTTGTCTGGTCCATGTCAACATCATCTTTCAGCTGTGCATTTAGTCTTAGAAGTCTTTTCACAGTCTCTAAGGTCTTCCACATCTTATTTCACTTTCCCGAGTCTTTATGACTGAGGAGACTTTAGACATAGCATTATCCAACCTTCAATGAATAGGTCCTCACTCGCAATCAGAGCAAGAGCCCATAGGCTTTAGAACCCACACATACATTTCCTTTAAATTTCTTCTCTCCACATTTAGCCCTGCCCATTCGTTTTGCGAACATATTTTGAACTCCTAATTTTAATTTTGTATGCTTTGCTCTGGTGTCATTGCTTCCTTTCAGATCAGCTTCCCCGCTACAGACAACTCTCTAACCCTTTAGCATTGTTCTATTGCCTGTCCATGTGATTGGCTGCCATCCTGTCTTCTGACCAATGACTGGATATCACTTTTTCAATGAGTACATCTCTACACACTGATAAACAGTACTAAGGAAATTACATGCCACGTATTCTGTCTCAATAAAAATAGATAATTATTGAACGAGTGAATGAATACTTTTTTTGTTAATTTCTAGAAATATGCCAGCATATTAAAGTATTTTGGAAATACATAAATAAAGTGTCCTCATTTACCTAATATGTAGACACATAGCATATCCATGTCATCATCATCATATTACAAAAAGGAAATACCTGTTCCGGGATGTGAATTGTTGGTTACTAGCCTTCTGATTGTGTTATGATTAAAATTCTGTAAAAATATTTTTTTTCACACTGCAATTGTCAAAGACATCCTACATATCCAGCAGCAGTATCTTTTCTGTTTTGAAAGAAAATGATCAGTTATTTTATTTGGCAGTTGTAGCTTAAGATGGTGCTGCTCACAGTGGGGTGGAACAAGGTAGCAGGGCTCTCATTAAACTTCTCAGCTACTGATAATACAGACTATTTTTTAAATATACTTAGTAAGTTGTGGTTCTGTTCATCGCTTGCTTGAGGCCATTCAGAAACCAACTGCATTCAAACCATTCCTTCATGTAAACCTTGATTACTGTAAGGATGAACTTACCTGTAAAATTAGGAACTTAAGTGTACACATGTAGTCTGAGATGTCCCTTAAGCAAGGGGCATCTTCTTGATTCCCCAGGTCCATTATGAAGCTTCAGCAATGATACCTGGCACGGGTGAAAGGCAATAAAGAACATGAATAATAATTTAGGAGCAGTGTGTAAAATCTGTGAACACAATACAAAGAGTTTCATCTATTTTGTCACTTGGCCACTGTGCCGCCATCACACTGCCACCATGCTGCAGCAGTGCTCTGAGTTCTTTTGTGTCCACGTCTGGCAAGCAAGACACCGACTGGCGAACTCTTCATGGAATAGCAGTATGCACAAGGAGATGCTTAATAAATGCCATTAGACAATGATCGTCTGTGTTTAATATTTATTGAGTGCCGATAGGGCCCTTGAGACTTTGGTCCGGCATGAAACAATTTTACAAAGCCTGTACCTAATTAAGAAAAGCATAGGCCCTGCTCCCAAAGAGCTTATCTGCGAGTACAGGCAGCGCTGACATGGGTGCGGAGAGAAAACTAATTTTTTTTTAGCTAACTGTGGAAAACAAGTACCTTTATGAAATGACAGGATTTATCATCTTCTTCCCCGAACTTGTTTTCTTTGTGAGGGCCTCACGTTACAAGTCTGGCAAAGAATGAAGGCACAGAAACCTGGAAAAAGGACAAGGCGATGAGACAACAGAGAAAAAGGGATGATAACAGATGGCGTGGTGATTGCTATAGAGCGGGAGGGAAGGAGTGCTTGCGGGGAGAAAAACAAATTTCTTTAAGCGGTTGCTATGTCTCTAGGTTTTGCAATAATCGTAAGGTACCTTCTTCATCGTGATTAATTAATATGTAAGTTCAAGTCGTGAAGGGGGCCACATAGGCCACACTGACTTCCTCTCGTTTGGACATGCTACAAAACACAGCTGGGATAGAGGGCAGGCTTGGCATGAATTTCAAACCCTAACGCAATTTATTAGGAAGGGATTCATGAGGCACCCATATTCATACTGCCAGACATTGGGGTACTGGGAATAAGCTGGGAAATAATTATGAAGTGTAGTTCTCTTTGTACTTATAATGTCAAATGAATGTTGCTGTTCGTTACCATTCCAGACACTGAATACAAAAGGGTTAGCATAGGAAGATTTGGTTATTTGCGGAAGTCACATCCACTTGTAGTAAATGAATGTTTACTAATTTAAATCTAGCACAGAATTGTAGTCCTCAATATACACATCACAAAGGCTATCCTTCCTTGTATTTATTTATATCTATAGCACAATCATGTGGTAATCATATTATAGGTTAAGCTGACTGTGGACTAAGGATTATAGATATAAAGTCAAAAAGCAAAGGGAAAAGTGAAAGTACATTTTGAGATCAAGCCTAATGGGTGTTAATCTTTAAAGCTACACTTAATTCAAAAGCAAGAATTGCAGTAATGGTGCAACTGAAAATATCAGCACAGAGTTGGTGAAAATGAGCCATGGGGTCAAAGATACTGCTATTTAAGAAGCCAGGAGTTAGAGACATGAGCATATTTAGAACAGAGCTAAAAGCATATGCATACATAAACATGCATAACTACACACCTACACACAGATGTGTACACACAAGTACATACATGAACACGTGCATACACATGTACTCACATAATAGATGTGCTTACATGACTCTAAGTAAATAATATCTATATAAGACAAAGGATTGATGTAAGGTCCCTCAATAATTGTTTATAAATGTTTGTTTACATTTAAAGGGATATTCTATACAGATGAAAACTTTGCCTGGGTATGGATCTTAGTTTATTAATACAAATTTAAGATCAATTTTGTTATATGTATATTTTTGCTCTTGATTAACACATTGTGTTTGTACAGCCCATTTAAAAAGGTAATGTATAATTAAGAAATACAGGTTAATATACAGTCATCTATAATATTCAAGCTTGTACTCCTGTTAGTTAAGTTTTCTAGATGTACAGAGATATATTTAAGATGGATAGGTATTTATCAAACCTTTCAAAGACTATCAGAATGTGGCATTTAAAATGTTTTAAGAACTTAGGACTTTTCATGACAATGAGACACATCTGCTCCTGGCAGCACCAATTTACTTCAATAGGATGATGTATTGGCAGAGGCTACTTGCTTGTTTTTAGGTCACCCAGACCCAAAATAATCACAGAGAAATTGTATTAATTAAAACACTGCTTGGCCTATTAGCTCAGGTTTCTTATTGACTAACTCTTACATCTTAAATTAAATCTTAAATCTTTTCTATTATTTTGTATTTTATCATGAGGCTTGTGGTTTATCGGTAAGTTTCTGGGGCAGGCGTCTTTCTCCTTTGGAAGCTACATGGAGTCTCTTCGACTCCACATACTTTTCTCTTCTATCTCTGCCTGGAATTTCTGACTTGCTGCATTCTTCCCTGTCAATCACCCAAAGTTCTGTATCACTGGAGCATCCATCTTCAGCCTACAGGCCCATAGTAGCTGGTAGACTTTTCCATTAAGCAGGAAATTTCAAAGACAGTTCTGCCTATATTAGCAGTTTGTCCGTCACTTTCTTCTGTATCCTACAGAGTTTCTGTTTCTGTGAAGCTGGAACCCTGAAGGACCATCCCATCTTTTGGAATGTCCAGAACTCACTTTTTTTGGTGGGTCCTGCACGTCCAGCTTATATAGCATAATATCAACCAATTCAGACAAGAGCGGTTTCTTGCCCAAATGGCTAGCAAACTTCATAAGAAGCCTCTTCAATACACATCATTGGTGTGGGATTCCCCTATGTATGCTGTAAATGTGTTTTGTTACCATTGGTTAATAAAGAAGCTGTTTTGGTAAATGTCTAGTAGAATAGATCCAGGCTTGAAATCCAAATAGAGATATACAAAGAGAGTAGGCAGAGTCAGGGAGATACCATGTAACTGCCAAAGGAGAAAAATAACAGTCATCAACCAAAATATTACTGGTAGGTCACAGCCTCATGGTGATTCACAAATTAATAGAAATTGGTTAATTTAAGATACAAAAGTTAGCTAGAAACATGCATAAATTATTTATCAGTGTTAAGACTAATATAGTTTCTGTGTGATTATTTTGGGTCTGGGTGGCTGGGAAACGAATGAGCAGTCTCTTCTTACAGGTCCCAGTAAATGAGACAACATGGTATAAGTTTATTTTTATATCAAAACCTCTTAAAATGATTCTGGTTGGTGGTATAGGCTTGTAATCCTAGGTATTCAGAGGAGACTCTGGCAAGAGGATTGTATATTCAAGAAAAGCCTGTACTGCAGACCAAGTTCACATGAATTTCAGAAAAAAAATGTTTAAAAATGGTTGAAAATATGCCTCAAAAGTAGAGCATTTTCTACCATGCAAAAGTTCCTAGGTACAGTAACCAAAACTAGTAAGTCAACAAAACAAACATCACCTCTCTCAGATGAAGGAAGTTCTTGTTCCATTCAATTGTCTCTGTCTTGGATGGCCATTCCCCCCCTTTGCATCACTCCGCCTTGCAGCCTTTTTATTCCAAAGGTTCTTTCAACGTGTCTGTGTCTGTAATATCATATTTTGTATGATTCATTTGAATAGATGCAAACTCCCTGAAACCTTGCACACTGTGTTTATTCGGTTTTTATGAAAGTCACCTGGCCATGCTGCTCACTTGGGGTTTTACTAGTTGTCTCATTTCTCAGAAGGGGAAGAGGAGTTTGTTCAAGGCGGAACTTACTCATTATCGCTTCTCCTGAAATGTTTGGCACACGGAACTTCTCCAGTCAGACAGAAGTGCAGTTTTGTTGTGGGATTTATGAATATAGATGAACATATCTGGTTTTGTTCTGTACCTGCAAGTTCCTGTATTCCAATCTATGTACAACCATGTTTGCCAAGTTTTGGCGTAGTGAAGGCTTTTAGCTACCACTAATGATAAAAATGAATGACTAAAATTTTGGGGGTAACTTATACACAGGGAGACCTTATACACAAGATAAGCACCCCTGTATAGATTTTGAGAATTAAGTAAATATTTTATGATAGAAATGTGCAGCTTTGCTGTTAGAGAGGTAATGCAGTAGCACAGGTGAGGTTAGATATGTAATTCCGCCGTGTTTCAGGTGCGTTCTGGATCTTTTCCACAAGTTCACCTCTTACTGTGTGATACATCTGTATGTGAACATTATTGCTCAGTCTAGTTCTAGGCAATAGTTTTCTCAGGGGAGAACTCTTACTCATTCCATAGTATTTACTAACCTGTTAATTTTGCTGCTCAAAAAATAAATAAAGTAGTAAACTGACCTCAGATTTTACTTTTCCTTGTTTCTTTATTTATTTATTCTCCAGACAAGATTTCTCTGTAGGTTTTGGAGACTTTCCTGGTACTAGCTCTTGTAGACTAGGCTGGCCTCAAACTCACAGAGACCCATCTGTCTCTGCCTCCTGAGCAATGGGATTAAAAGCATGGACCAAGACTGCCTGGCCAGATTTTGCTCTTAAGACTTCCCTAATGTTGTTATGGAGTTGAAATGTATTGGGAAAGAGGTGGGCATCATAAAATTTGCAGGAGATTTGAAGGATAATGTTGGAGGAGGCTTCTCTCTTGGTACCTGAAGCAGAGTTAAAAATTTTAAAGGCTTCAAGAGAGAAGAATGCGTGGAAGAAAACGCTAATGTAATAGGAACTGAGGCATGGCCGTTATCTTCCAGAAGCACACCTCCACTGCCCAAAGGGTGGCTGCTTCCCCAAATCCTTTTCCCCTTGGAAGGAGGATTATTTGCTGTCTTTTCTCAGCCATTTCCTTCCCCAATCAAGTGAATGAACTTTCAGGGTTAACAAACCACTGGCTGGCTATGGAACAAATGGTAAACACATACACTCACACGCATGCACACACACACACACGCACACGCGCGCGCACACACACACACACACACACACACAATTTTATGATGATCTTCCTTTTCTCATGCTTACCCTGACTAACCTTACTAACCTTTGCAAAATAAGGATGTCAGTAAAAATGAATTTTGGTATGTTTCTTGATGAACTACCAGGGGTTGTTGAGAGCCATAAATCCTGAGAACTTATTCTGTGTTGCCCTGGGAGCTCCCTGCTCAGTAGTTAGAAGCACATGACTGGCACTTGAGATTGAGAGGTTGGGAGTTAATCAGTGTGCATTAAAGCTTACAAAAAAGTCTCCCTTGGGGAATTAGAAATTTTAGTGGGACAATGAAATTTCATTGACTAAGAGGGCTAAACAAAAATAAATAAATAAATAAAAAATAAAAAACCCAAAATAACAACAAGAAAAAAACTTAAGCAAAGGTCCTAGGGTGTTGTAAAAGAAGTGAAAAATCAATATGTGGGCAAATTATTCTAGTCAGTGCAACTCTAATTCCAGTTTGCTTATGAGAGAGATTGTCTTTCTCTTGCCCTAGTAGGCCAGAGTCCAATTTAAAGGCCCAGAATTGGGTCACCCGAGGAACAATATACATGTTGTCACAGCATCTTTCCTGGTGAGATGATGCTCTTCACCTAAAGATGGGTCTTCTCTGTGCTCCTGGTTGAGGATAAGATGAGCTGATGCACAGTGCTGAACAACAGACTAAATGAAAACAGCTTTGTGGTATTCTGAGGAATACTTCCTTTCTTCATGGAATAAGTCTGAACTTTTCTAAGTGCATCCTCCATGGCAAGTATTGGCTATAATGCTGAGGGTGATCTGCTAATATTCATAATAACATGATAATAAAAAAACCAATGGTGCTCGTATTGCTTATTCTGTCCAGACATTACATGAATTAGGTTAGATGATCTGCCAGGAAGAAGTAGTATGTTTGATAAAGTCTTTAGATTCTCATCTATAGCATTGGATGGATTCTCAAAAAAGACCATTTCTCCTTCCTGAGCAAAAGAGAGTTTATATTTTCTGGTCTTCTTGAAACTAGGTGATAGTTTCCTACTCAATGGATGCCAAGTGAAGGGTTTCACCCGATTTCCAGCTTGTATGGAAGGATGAGGAAGATGTGGTAGGAAGCTTCGAGGAGACTCCCAAACAGTGTATCCACAGTGAGATTTTTTAATTGAGAGAGGGCCAAAAAGATTGACTTATGGGACATCTGCTCAGGTCTTCCAAGAACATCTCATTAACAGTGAGCAGATGTATCTAGGTACATAAGGAAGATGCAGATTTCTTCCAGTTACTTAGGCCTTTTGTTTCTCCTCCATGATCATCCATAGGAAGCACTCTTTCTATGGCCTAGAAAGGACCTGGATACCCAAGTTATCACAGGGTTGAGCATTTCCAGTTTGACTTTCAGGAAGAGATAATTAAGTTTTATTTTCCTATGTTGAGTCCGGTTTAAGAATTTATTTATTACTACATTTAGCTTGGACTATCCTATTTAGTACCAGTTCTTCCAGAAAGAACCTTTCTGTCTTGTTTAAGTGACAGCCACCTGAAAATCTGCATACTGTGAAATAAAATGCTGCACAGCTGCTGTTCTGTATCACGACAGGAAGACACACTTTCTTTGTCTCTGCTCCTTTACCAGCTCATCACCTATAGGGGGACAGGATTTCTCAGTCTGGCTTGAAGGAGAGAGAATCTACCGAATCAATATGAGAGGAAATCTGTTCCAGGTAGTGAAAGGTATGCCAAAGAAACCAGGCCAAAAGGCTGGGAAAGAAAAACCCAGTGAGGGATGCCTGAACTCGTCACAGAGAAGCAGGATTCTGAAGCCTGTTATTCCAAGAGAACCTAAATCTTTACCATTGCTTTAATGGTAAAGATGGTAACTGTAACCAGGGAACATAAATTTGGTATAAGGCTTGTGCTGATAGAGGTGGCATTGTTCAATGATGAGACTCATGGTTAAAACTTTGAAGACAAGAATTAGGAAAGACACTAGCATTAGCTGTGGGGCTTCTAATGCAGCTTTAGTGAAGTCGAGTTATCCCTCCTCACTGGCCAGCTTTTTGTACGCTTATGGACTCTTATGGACTCGGCTGATCTAGATCTGAGGGCAGAGCCCAGGTACACAAAGAGAAGGGACCCTCTCCCCTTTCATTATTGCATGTGTTCCAAGCTAAACAGTCTGTTAACGTGTAGAGCTCAATTTTACATTTATTTTTAATATTTTCCATCCCTCCCCAGATTTACCCAGTAAAGCTCTCACCATTTGAAAGGTGCTGAGATTGATTTCCTGATCTCCATATGCTACAAATGGTGCTCTCCCATTATTCACGACTTGTATTTGTGAATTGTTAGGAAAATAATGACTAATTGTATTCTTTAGAAATATCGTCAAAGTTATTGCCACTCTTGATTTAAAGATATTTCTACAGAGTTTTATTATGAAGACAGCCTTTACTGTGTGAGCAGTCACGCACTGCTAAAAGCCTCCAAGTCACAATAGCAAGAACATTAAGTTTACAGCAAGGATATTAAAATATTTGAATTTTTTTAATAAAGCAAAGTAGCAAATACTTTTGAGTTTAACTCTTTTCCTTCTCCATCTCTGTGTCTTGCCTGAAGAAGCTATTGCTTTGCTTGTCCATATAGGTGAGACAAAACTATATTTCTGTCCTCTTAAGATCCTGTAGAATTTGATAATTAAATTGATAATGTGAAGACTGGAAGAAGAAACACATGAAAATAAATTCAGTATAAGATTTGCATGGCAAAGTATTCTAGACAAGAAAGTGAAGACCCAAAGAGTCCACTATTTAAATGCTGTGTTGAATAAAATGTACCAGACTGTAATTCTGCAACAAGGTGGAGGGCCTTGGGCTAAGTACTTAATCGGCAGATACTGGCCCACAAATGGTGTAGGGAGGTCTTCTTTCTTTGTGTTGCTTTCAGTGCTCACATAAAGAAGCTGCCTTGGCTTTTTGTTAGGGCAGAATTTAGATAGGTGTAGTAGACCGAACAGAATTCTGGGAGAAAGAAAGCAGAGTCAGGCAGACGCCATGCTCTCCTCTCTGAGACGGACGCTGGTTAGACTCATGCCAGTAAGCCACAGTCAAGTGGCAATACACATTAATGGAGATGGGTTAAACCAATATGTGAGAGTTAGCCAATAAGGGGCTAGACATAATGGGCCAGGAAGTGTTTAAATGAATACAATTTCCATGTAATTATTTTGGGTGTAAACTAGCCAGGTGGCCTGGTAGCAGGAACACAGCCTGCTACTCCGTTTACTGCAGTGGGAATGCAGCCTGCTCTCCTTACTACACACAGAGATAAAAGCTAGCTGGTTAAGACCGGTGCAAAATCCTTCTGTCTCAGTTTTCTGTCCTTGACAGTAACAATGCTGCATCCTTCACGTGGGAATTTTATCTTCAGCTTTTAGGAAATGGCATGAAGGGCAGATGGATCTTTTTACACATGTTATTTTTTTAAGTGCTTTTAACGTAATCAATATGCCAAAGTGGTGTATTTTTAACTTCTTTGCCTGCAACATTTTCCCTCTGGTCCAACCGCCTGATATGTATCCCATTGCTGTTTTGGACTCACGCAGTTTCCATTTGTATTGTTTACACCTGAAGAATAAAAACAGGAAGCAGTTGCTATAACGGATGCAAAAAGCCTTTCACAAGCATATATGAAGTTAACTAGTTTTTACTGTGTGTGTGTGTGTTAAGAAATGTGTCAAAATCTTCAAGTCACAAGAAAATCAGGGGGAAAACAATAAAAGATCAATTAGATTATCTCATGCTAATTAAAAACTAGTAATTAGAGAAAAGATAAAGATCAGTGGGGGAAGGAAGATTGTAAGGTGTTTTTAGAAAACGAAGTTTTGCAAAATCGGTTTTGTGAATTGGTGAATATTCCATTCCTCACAGCATGCCATGACGTAAGCCAGATTAAACTGCTTAAACTTCCTCCCTATCAGTTAAATGTTCTAGTCAAGATGCTGACTCAGTTGGTCAAGGTCATAACCCTAGAAGAAACCTTGTGACCGTGCTGGGGCCACACTCGTTAATAGGTACTGTACCTAGAATAGTGCAATCCCAAACATAATTCTGGGGTCCACGGGTGAGCAACTAGACACAGAGGGAAGTGAGACCAAGCATTTGGAAACTTTGTAATGCTTTACAGGCCAATATTCTGTATACTGAGCCTAAGAATTCAGTGATTGGAGTTGTATATTAGATAGCTTTTTAATTTCAATTTTCTCCTAATTGACTTCCAGTGTACTTTACAGAAGTATTTATTCACAACATATACACTAATACAAAACACAACATGTCTGAGCAACAGGTGATTTGAAAGTAATTGGCAAGGAACCTACCATTTCAGGTGCAAGGCTGTGCCTAGGAACTGCTGGCTGCAGGTGGCAGAACCATACATTCCCAGCTGTAGGGTGCTGGGCGAACAGATGAAATGTTTTGTTTGACTTTCCAGGATGGGCAACACTAGGATCAGTGTCTGAGATGACTGTCACAGTATACAGAGAGGGCTCAGAGACTGGGATGAGGTGAGGGCTGTTTTTATTCTTGGCCATAGAGGTGTAAGTCCACAGGTGAAGAGTCTTAGTGTCAGTGCAGGATGGCAAAGTCCAAGGAGCTGTTTCCTTGGCCCACAGTGAACCTCCCTAGAATGTCTCCTATGCAGAAGGAATCCGAGTCTCCATGAAGCAGCAGAGTTTTATAGTTGTGTTGTGGTCTGTTCTATCAGCATGTCAATGATGATTTGAAAAAAAAAAAAGGCATCATTTGTAAGCATACCTGGTCTAACGGACAGATACAAATATATAGCTATTTACATATTTTAATTCTTCTCTGCCTGATACCTTCCTTTTCCTGCTGATAAGCAGAAGTGAACTTCCCACCATGCCCATTTTCTCTTGGTTAACAGATGTGCGAGGTCTCTTTATGTTATCTCCATTCCAGCTGACAATGGTCTCTTTATTTGGCTGTGTCTTGTGCTATGAAGTAATTCACATGGATGAGGGCATATGTGGCGCCCAGGCTTCTTCACCTCTGATTGACTTCTCCCCGTCACACTTGTTTGTCTTATATTCTTTTTAAGTTTTAAGCATACACAACCAAGAGCAGAAACTGATGCAATTCAGAGAAGAAAAACTAAAATAAACAAACAGTAAAAACAGTGGAGGTGACAAGGTTCTTTGTCTACAATGAAAAGAGCAACTGTTTTGAGGTTGGCAAGATATGCATGGGTAATGGCTCTTCTTTCAGTCCTGTGACCTTGGGTAAGTCAGTGAAATCCGAGCCTCAGTTTCCCTCATTATACAATAATGACTAACTTAAGTTACACAGCTGTCATGATTTTTCAAGATAGCCAATAATTATCGAGTAATTCTGTATATTCTACAAAGTGTCTATGTGTGCATTTAGTTGACTTTTAAACACTAGTATAGATTATAATATAAACAATGATGAAGGGAGGTGTGCATGATTATTCCAAAATTCATAAAGAATCTTGATTTTTAAGGGTATTACAATTTGTGATAAATCACAATATTACCAAAGAAAAGAAAAGAGTGGCTTGAACCAGGGCGTGGCCTCTAGCTCAACCCCTGTATCTTTCCATTTTTGAATGAACAGGAGTGGGGGTTATTTGTAATAAACACCAGGCATTTTTACTATCCATTCCTACTTCCAGAATATTCCAGCCCTGCTGATGCATGCAGACCCATTGATCTCCAGAGTCTAATAACAAGCAATTGTGATTTCTTCACTAAGAAATAGGAGACCACCTTAAACTACCACATTTTGGAGCATACAGACCATTCGGTCGTTGCTAGTCTCTGATGCAGTCGCTTTTCCTGCAAGCATCTTCCCTGTGGAACTAGTTGCCAAAGCAAATCTGTCACTTTTGCGGATTGCTTTTGTCCAAACTCCGTGGGCTCATTTGATAAGGTGGATAATTTCAAGTCATGGTTCATCCTTTGCTCTGTGGACTATGTTTGAGAGTTGGCTCACAAGCTGGCCCTCCCAGGGAGGCAAGAAAGTGACAATAAAGGAAGAATTATAGACTGGAACAACCTGGTTGACAGGCTATCTCTCCTGGAATTAGCTAGAAAAGCAAAATTAAATATTATTAGGAGGCAAATGTCTGGCTCTCTTTTCACTCCACCGTGGGTAAGGCTCCTTAGCGACTGGGCTTGGAAGGGATTGCACAACAGCTGTGCCTGAAGATAGCACACTTTGAGTGTGATTAAGGTAATGCTTCTCCATTGCTTACTCAATAGAAAGGGGGAGCCAGGCAAATGTATTCTGCTTTCATCCCAGGCATGGTGAGACAAGGTGATGCTGAAAAGCTACAAAATGGCAGCTCCCCTCTCCAGATTTAATTGAGTTATTTAATCTAGGGAAAAGAAAAAGGAGAAAAAAATTATTTACCTCATCTTTCCATAAAATGTTTTTCTAAAACTCTCAGAACTTTAATGTGCACAGAAAGTATAAGAAAAGCACAGGAGATATTTATGACATTGTAGTTTAAAGGCAGTCATGTCATTTCCCCGGTCTGACATGATTCCGTATGACATCAGGGAAGATTTTGCGCTGAAGTGTGCCTCTATTTTCCATCAATAAACCAAAGGGACGCTACCAAGGTTATCAATATTACAGGCGTTTTGTAAGACGTGCAGTTTCCCACAGATCTCAAAATGTTTAAAATGTGACTATTGATGACTGTGTTCGCTAGCGAGGTGTATTCAGCATCTGATGGCAGAGAGTAACAAGTACAGAGGAGGCACCAAAATAGCCCTGACTTCTGTCTCATTAGGAATTTAAAATTAAGAGTTAACTCTCAAACACACAAAAAACTACAAAGGACAGTAAATATTTGTAAAAAAAGAAAGAACAAAGCTCATCATCTCTTGATGATGGGAAATGTAAATTAAAACAATTTTGAGATTCCATCTCCCTACCAACAAAATAGCAATAATCATGTAAGTAAACATCCAGATGTAAAGACTGTGGACCACCACACTAGCCAGCACAGCAAGCTACGTATCCAAGGGTGTGATAGTGACAATTTCACTTTTAGCTTATGAAATATGTTATATTTCACTGAAAATAATATCTTATGCATTATATTCTGATCATGGTTTCACTTCTCCCAATTTCTCCCAGCTCCTTACAGCTTCCCCATCTCCATGTCGTCTTCCTTCTTTTCTTCCTTTATTCCTTCCTTTCTTCCATTTCTGGTTTTTGGGGACAGGATTTTTACATGTAGTATTGGCTGTCCTGGAACTCACTCTGTAGAACAGGTGAGTCTTGAACTCACAAAGATTTGACTGCTTCTGCCTTCTGAGTGCTGTAATTAAAGGTGTGCACCACCACCATCTTGTGCTTTCTTTCTTTTTTTGGAAAACAAACAAAAAGGAAAATTAACAAGAATAAAATGAAAAGTAACAAAGAGGAAGCACCAGAAATACACACACACACACACAAACACATGTAACGGTGTAAACGAATGCAGACAGATTGTAAAAATATATACAGCTTTAATGGAGAAATAGACTTACAGAACCACCGTTCCAGCGGAGACAAGGAAAGCAGAAGCAGCTTCTGGGAGCACACTTGCCAAATTTATAGGCAAACATTAGCCCGAGGCAAACACGCCCCCTAAGGGGCGGGACTTATCCCTACACACACACACACACACACACACACACACACACCAAAATAAACAAGAAAACAAGCTATAAAGATACAGGATTGGAAGTCATTATATACTAGTAAAGACAAGTAAGACAAAAAATTCCCAAGCAAAACAATATGAGGCAAAATGTCTACAAAAATTTTATTGAGTTCATTGTGTTGGCCATCTACTACTGGGCATGAGGTCTACTCTTAAGTGTGGTTATTGTCCCCAGTAAGACTCCATGGCTAAGGAAGAAACTGTTTATTCCTTAGGAAGTAGTTGTCAATTAGAGATAGCTAACTCTAAACAAATATACATATTACCAACACTAAATGGACTCATAAGATTGTGTGTGTGTACGTGTGTGTGTGTGTGTGTGTGTGTGTGTAAAACAACAGTATAAAAGAGGTGACAAATTTGAGAAGTGGGGGGTACATGGGAAGAGCTGGAGATAGAAGAAGGTGGGATAAAATGATCATGATGCAACTCTAGTATTCATGTATGACATTCTAAAATATAATCAAAATAAAAGTTTAAAAATATTTTTATGGAACAAGAGAGTAAAATGTGAATATGGAAATAAACTTTGAAAAGAAGAAAGAAAGAAAATGAAGTCAGATGTTGGTGAAAATGATTGGTAAGAGGAAACATTGTACATTATTTGTAAGGACATAAACTTGTGCAGACTATTGAAATCAATTTGGAAAATTTTAAACAAACCTAAAAATAGAACTACCACATTATCTGTTATGCTAACCCTGAGTTTGCAATCCAAGGACTGCATGTTCTGCGACAGAAGTATTTGCATACCCATGTTTCTTCCCTTACTATTCACTGTTGCTAAGAAATGGAAACTACCTACATGCCCATTAAAAGACAAAATGTAGCACATGTACATGTTATAGTTTTCTTCAATAATAGGGGAAAATGAACTTGTGGCCTTGGCAGAAAGATGCCTACAAGTGGAGACAGTTTTGCCAATGAAACTAAGCTTATATTCATATAAAAATGTATTTTCCCTCATACAAAGAACCTACGTTTAATTTCTAGGTATGTTCATGTATGTACATGTCTGGGGGGGGTGATTAAACATTAGAAAGGGTCTATGAGAGGTGAAGACAAAACTCTAAGTTAGTAAATGAGAGGAGAAAGAAAGAATGATGAAAAATGTGTGCCATGGAGATAAAAAAGTGTATTACTTGGAGGGAGAAGATGAGCAAGAAGATACAGGGAGGCGAGAAGGGCATTGGGCAAGAATGAAGTATTATGAATGTGCCATAGAGAAGCCTATACTTTGGTATGCTATGTTTAATATTTTTAAAAGATAAAATAATAATATCTTAGAAATCACATTTTGCTAACTACTTTCAAATCCACATCACAGTTTTGTTTGTTTTGATCTTTATGTATGCAGCTTCTCTTAAAAAGTGTTAATTATGGACACGATATTTCAGAAAATCAGACAGTTGGTCTACCGGTGTTTTAAAATTTGGTGCCTTCTCCAGGAAAGTGGAAATTGACAAAAAAAACCTTAAAAGTAGATATGTTTTCTCACCTGCTAATGAGAGAAACATCAAGAAGAAATAAATTGGTCCTTATTCACACCTGTATTTCTGTGTACTAGTGCAGTTTTCTTGCTCTCCCCATAATACTAGAAAAAAGTTAAATGAAGAAATATTCATTTTGGCTCATATTTCTTTTATCTCACACACTTGGGCAGAACACTATAGTGGTGGAGTGTAAAGCAAAACAACAACAACAACAACAACAAAACACACAAAAAAAAACCTTCTTACCTTCATTGCCATCCCAAAGCAATTGAGACCAAAAAAAGGCAAGGGACAAGATACTTCACCTCCAGTCTTTACAGAAACTTCCCCAAACAGTACTCTGAGGGAATAGGGATTGACACATGATCTTTCAGGCAATTGTTCAATATAATCCATTATACTATCTTGTTTAAATATCCCTCATGTATATGGTAGGACCTATCAATTTTGAAGGTTCCTTGTAGTTTCTTCTTGATCAGAAGAAATGGATACACAGCCAGTTGATGGTTAATATCATCTAATTTTCTTGAGAAAAACTGGCTTCACACACATACTTGATGGTTGTCATTTATCTACTTGGTCAGGAGAGCTGAATGTGCATCTGATGGCCAGTTGATGTGGGAGTGATTTCTTATTAATAAAGAAACTGCCTTGGCCCATTTTATTGGATAGAAAATTAGGTAGGCGGAGTAGACAGAGGAGAATGCTGGGAAAAAGAAGCTGTGTGAGGAGTCGCCATGGTTCTCCCGCTCCAGACAGACGCAGGTTAAGATCCTCCCTGGTAAGCCAGCTCATGGGCTACACAGAATATTAAAAATGGGTTAGAACAATATGTAAGAGCTAGCCATAAGGAACTGGAACTATCCGGGCCAGACAGTGTTTAAAAAAATACAATTTCCGTATAATTATTTCTGGGCATAAGCTAGCCATGCGGGCGGCCGGGTGCCGGGGACGCAGCCCTGCCGCCGTCCCTATTTCAACAGCCAGTATCATTTAATCTAGTTTTTAGTTCACCTCTTAGATCTTTTTGTCCTCTGTATCTAAATAAGGAAGGCCTATTCATATTTTCACCATATTTTCTACACATTTAGCAGATTTTAAAGATGCCATTGGAAATTCATATATGTTTTGTTTTGTACATCCTCTTGATTTCCTTCCAATAAGACGATAGACTTTCTCCTGCCTTTGGTATGCCATGTGAAATGCTGTTTCGTCCTTAGTCTTGGGAATACTGAAGTAGAATAAGAAGGAAATGACCAACTATTAGATAGTGATTGATTCAGTGATTTACTTAAATCATTGCTCTTACTGCCTGTTTGCCAGTTATGATTCCACTTGCTCTCTGGAACAGAAAGACCTGAAGGAACACCTGAAACAATGGGTTGTCACCCTTACAGCCTTCTGACTGCCATGTACACTTCTGAAAATCTTGCATGCTTGTCCTTTTCTACCTTACAGTTTTAGAGTACAAAATGAAAATACAAACTAAATCCAACACCAATGCCCTTTAGGAGCTTAGGTCTACTGGTGACATACCCTCCCTTTTCTTCTTGTTGTCTGAGTGTTTATTGAAGAACTATTCCAAAAAAATATTACCAGCATTTACATTGGAATGCTACCACCAAGAATGTCTTTTCTCAGGCCTTCAGACACAGTTCTGGATCAAGATAGTAAGTCTCAGTTGGTTGATTCTTCCTACAGGTCTAGGAACTTGACAGTATTCATAACTGAATGAGTTGATTTCTTAAAATAAATCTGTTGTTTCTGATTTTCTTGAAAATATGTTGATTTCCTTGAAGGAATTCTAATAGTAGTTATATTTCATATTGTTATCTTACTTATATCAAACATTCTTCACTATCCATTTATTAAACCTCAAAGCCCTCCATATACTTCAGGTGTTTTTTTTTTCTTGTCTAGCTCAGACAGCTAAGTAATTCAACAAGTTTGGAATGATGAGATAGTTATAGTTAGTCTTCTGTTAATTTAGGAGTAAATCCATTTCTGGATTTCTAACATGGAGCAGTATAACTAGACTAATTGCTTAACTTCTCTGATGAAAACATTACTTCCCATCACAGGTAATACATGCAACATAGAATACAGGCTATGGGACATTAATTTGTAAGCTATCAACTGATATTAAAATGTATTGTTTCAGTGGCAGTTGAATTATAGTCCCACATCTCCTACTTCTCATATTTATAATAAGATGACTCTCTTTCATAGCCTTCATATGGGGCAGTGACAACGTGTATTAAAACACACACACACACACACACACACACACATATATATCATGGCTAATTATGTTCTAAAGTTTGTTTTATGCAACAATGATAATGTAATTTCATTTCAATTTGTGACTCGCATAGCAACTGGAGATTCTCTCTTTTTTCTGTCAGCTGTCACAATTCCAGTGAAGCTAGCTTTCCATCTTGGAGCATTTCTGGTGATAGGCTGAATTCCCTGTGCCATCCTCGGAAAAGAAATTCCAAATCCTCACACTTTTGGACTTGATGTTAGCCAGAAGTCCAGAAGGCAATTATATGGTTTTTAAATGTAAGGCACACAGTGTGTATTCATTAACTTTCATTTTATGATTTTATCATAAAATTTCCAATGCAAGAATATTTGGGAGGACAGAGAAGCTAGGCACTGACTGGCAGGCTCTTCTCCAACACGAAATAACAGCGGTACATAATACCAAAGGCACATCCTTTGGCACATAATCATAGTTTTCATTTGTTTGAAAAATATTTGTACTGAATCTTTTCATCCTGAACCCCTGTGATTCCACTCTACAATGCATTCTATTTATTTGTAGGACACAGACATAATAATCGAGAAAGAGAATTTAGAAACATTTGTCTCCCATATTCCAACTCTCAGGAGAGTTTGCACGTGAATTGAAAGACTTATTGTGGTAACATGTTACAATAGAATTTATCATTCAGAACAAAAATTACAGTGACTACCTTTACTAAGCTTAATTCTTTTGCTGACCTTTAATGATGCTGGGTTCTCCTGCCTCTTGAGTCTATTCGGTCATAAATTGGAGACTTCCAATGTCAAAAATATAAGTAATATGAAAAAATTCTCAGTTATTAAGTTCTCATTCTCAAGCCCTTTCATATTCAGCTCCCAGAAATAGCATAGAAAGATACAATGTCCTGCACGAAGGACAAACTTGACTTCTGCAGACTCCGATGGGGACTTTCTAATTTCCTTTCTTGCAATCTGATTCACTCTCTCTAGCATTCCTTGTGACCACATTGCTCTTCAGCTTCAACAATAGTAGACTGCCACCATTATTCCATGATATTTTAAACATTTAGAGAGGAAACTGACAGGAAAGAGACAGCACATAATATTTTTGGGTAATCCTGTACATACAACGTTTTCTTAAGTTCGATTATAAGTGAAAATAACAAAAAAGCCAGCTAATGTGGAAACAAAGACAAAGCATCGGGATGATCTTGCAGGGAAATCCCTAAGCATACTTGCTCATGGTTATGAAGTCTTCACTTTATAGTTAAGGCATCTCCTTAAAAGACAAGGTACTCTAAGAAAACAGTGGAAACAATTTCCCTAGAAAACAGGTAACCCTAAAACAAGAAAACATAGAACATGATACTATTGGGGCTGAAGAAATGGTTCAGTGGTTAAGGGCACTAGTGGCTCTTACAAAGGACCTGAGTTCTGTTGTTCCTGGCACCAACCGAGCAGCTTATGGCTGCCATGTAACTCCAGTTTCAAGGGATATGTCACCCTTTTGTGGGCTCTGTGGGTGCCTGCACACAAATGGCACACAGAACTGCTCCTACCACTTATGAAACATTCCATTTATTCATTCAAATCCTCTTTGTTAAACCTTCTGCCCTGTCCTTACTCATGGTTTTCCCCAATTCTCTTCAATAATTGTAAGTCCTTCTTAACCATGAATGTATTTTCTTGGAAACATTCAGGGAATTTCTTGATCAACGGACTCAAGATGTACCCGTGCCCTTTTCTTGCTCAAAGCAGACATGCACAGCATGATCGGCTTTAGAACATAGGACAATGCAGTCTTTCATTTTTTAACTGACACCTTGGCTAGAAAAAAAAAATACCCCTGTGCCTGTTATGTCTGTTCTGGGGGCTGCATTTTCCAGACCCTACTATGACAAAGGATGCTTTCAGCGGGTGTGAGCGCAGCCATAGCTTGAGTGAACTCTGCGCCATTTGGCTTGTCTGCATGAACTGCTGTTCCCAATATCCCCTTTTATTTGAATGGGAATATCTCAAACCGGATTGCTCATTGGCACACCTGAAGGTTTGGACCATGATATCAGGCTATGCGAATCTGATTCCAAGTGGTGCTAATGGTGTTTGTAAAAGGCCTTTGGGGTGATTTTATGGTGTAGCCAGTACCAATAGCCTTCAAAGGATTTGATACAGTTTATTGTGGTCATTTATGCTCTGTTCTGAGGTTTGTCCTGCCCATGGTTTCCATTCTCTACATCCTTACACATTAATCAGATTTCTCTCAATAATAAAATAGACTTAAGATAAGTTTTAGAGAAAACAGATTCATCTGGACCTGCTGCTTTGGACCTGTGGAGCAGTAGCCCATCATGAAGGGACTCTGAGGTAGAGTAAACTATTCCCCTAGATCTATGTTGTGTGATATTTTAATTAAATTCTGACAATAAAGTTTGTTTTAAACCAGAGGCTGGAGATAGCCACTACCTGGCCAAAATTAACCATAGAGGCTTTGGAGGACTGAGGAAGTAGTAAACTGGGGCTTAGAGAGGACCTTGCCCCCTTTTGGATGGAGGAACAGAGGAGGTACAAAGTCACTGATCGCTGTTTTGCTGCTTCTCTAATCTTTCAGGTTCTTATCCTGATATCTGACTGCCGACTTTTTATTGATAAAGAATAATTAGATAAATACATCAAGGGTACATCTAGAGAAAGAGTTGCTTCCCAAACATATCACCCACAACTTACAAACCTCTTGTTTGGCTTCATGTCTTAAACCTTCTTCTTTTAGCCGACAATACTTTACTGCTGATCGACCCTTTGCTGGCCCCTTCAGTGGGGATATTTCTTGGAAATCAAAGCTCTTTAATTCCATTCCTGTTTTCTGTTGGGCTTGCTGATACTGTTCCGTGGGCAGCTGCGGTTCTGATTTTGCCTAAGTACAATGTTAACGAAGACTGAACAAGGGTTCTTTCATTCAGCAGTAGGGTAACTTAGGAAGTCACAAGTATTGGGGGCTTAGTATTCTTTTCTGTGTTTTTATCTCTCTTGGTATTGTTGCTGCATTGTGAAATGCGACTTGTTTCATCTGTTAGATTACAGTTGACATGTTTTCCCTTTAGGACTAGGTCACATAATATTTATATTAGCGGCAATGATCTTCTCCAATCAACTGTCATCCTGTCACGCAAAGAATGCTTCTATAACAGCAATCACATGAATTTTATCTTTTCCTGGAAGTAAATTTATATTTCAATTTGTTTCTCAAGCAATTAAAGAACCATTGCTATCTGCATTGTTTCCGATTCCATTGTTCCCACGATGGCATTATGCATGGACCACGGGCCATTACAATGCTGCCTTTGGATTAGATTTACAAGGATACTTTTCAACAGTCTTCTCTGGCCTTCTCACTTGCAGTAGAATAGCGTCCTTTCTCCTCTCCAGAGAATTTACAGGAGAAAACATGAATATATCCAGTTAAGTTTTCATGTTCTTGTGAATCAAACTAAAAAGGACAATAGTCAGACCTTCATAAATTCCAATGAACCTTTCATGAATGAATGAATGAATGAATGAATGAAAGCTGTGAACAATGCCCAGCATAGAAAGGACAGGAACAATATCCTATCTCCCAGCTGTCTTTCCAAGGTCACTCAATGTCACACTACTAATCACATAAGGTGAAAAGCTGCTAGTCAGGTTGTAACAACTTGCTGAGATGTTAGAATGACCAAATGAAGAGGAGAAGCATGTGACCGCTGCAGGGCCCTACCTCCTCTGCAGGCCGGCTGCAGTAATCAATGTTGCCAAGACACGCAAACAGCAAATTAGTCATCAGTGCCAGGGCTATGTGAACAGAAGAAGATATTCACTCTCAGCTCGCTATAAATCCATTTATCTATAATATCTTGCTGCCTTAGCTAGAGTTAAGTCCCTGATGAGTTAAAAAAAATGCTTGACAGGTAAGCCTGTACCTCCTTGGGGAGATGAGAGGAGCGTGATGTAGGGGGTAAGAAGCTGAGTCCCGTGGGGTTGCTATTACAAGCTATTTACCTAAACTTCTATGCTTAGCTGACCAGTATATTCTCTTGTGTGTCTAGCACCCGAGCATGTACCTTCCCCTGTCTTCAGCATCCCCTATCTCCCCTGCCGCCTGTCTCTGCTGGGAAATAGCCGCCTTCCTTCCCAAGGACCCTTTTAAAACTCAGTAATGCAAGGGAGTGCCCCGGCCAGCCTGTCGGCTACTCATCCATATGAATCATCTGGCCATTTTTTTTTTAGTCTGACAATTGCAGCTGATATATTTTAATATTGGTTTTGAAAGAAGAAATTGAGGAACTTCTATTTCTTTACAGCTCCGTGTAATTTCAACTTACTCTTTACTTATGTATGAAGTCGACTTGGGTGGAAAGGTTAGAGGCAGATGAATTTCTAGTATCAGAGCCTAGGAAAGGCCAATAAAATGTGCAATAATCTTAATGCTAAGGCTCCGTGGAGCTGAAAGTGTGTTTTATATTCGTGGATGACACTATTGGAAAGTGGAGGCCAGGAATTTACATTAAAGATTGTTGTTGTTGTTTCTTTCTTTTTCCTTCTAGGCTCTAAACATTATTTGAATGTGGTTAGACAACTGTAAGAAAATAAATTTGAAATAAAGTAAAATATAAAATGTGATAAAATCAGGAAGCTTGGATGAATGAAAAGCTGAACATCTTTTGGGGAACAGGAAACAAATACAGGCTTATTTTATTTCTGTTTTTTTTTAGTTGGCCAGATTGAAAAATTGTTAAATACATTCCAATCCCAAAAATACTTACCAGTTTTTCTCACATGTGCTCCACTTTCTTTTTTTTTTACAGTATCAATATTTATATCTACTTTATCTTTTATCACACCAAAGAAAACTATAATTATAACTATCCATTCTTCAACTCCACCAAAGACTCCAGAAGGATATAATATTACCTAAGTAAACAGGAAGCGTATTATAATCAACTTCTAAAACTCTATAATTGACAGAGACATCTTGCTGCCCGGACAGTCATCCAAAGTTCTTCTGTAACCATTTTCTTAAATTATGTTTCTTCATGGATGAGTTTGCTTTTCGTTGGCTGACATGCACATTTGAAGTGTTTTGTTGGAAAGTCTACAAGCTACGGCAGACAGCATGATGTTACTACAGCTGTAAATGCAGCAGCACGTAGCTATCGCTTCTCATTTAAACCTTTGGATCAATGGCAAGGACATGATGAATCTTCAATTATATTTACTTTTATTCTCTTAAAAATTATTTATTAATTTTACATCCTGACTGAAGTTTCCCCTTTTTCCTCTCCTTCCATTCTCTCACCCACTTCCTTCCATCTACCTCCAGGCTCAACCCACTCCTCTTCTGTTTCTGTTCAGAACGGACAGGCCTCCCACCGATATCAGCAGAGCATGGCACATCTTTTGTGGGAGCTTGATTCGTTTAGCCAGTGATTTTTGTGGTGACTTGGTATGGACATTTTTTTTTTGGAGATGTGACCAGATAAAATGGAAGGGTTGTGTGTGCTCTCTCTTGGGTGGCCAGAGCCAGAAAACCCTGTGGTTGGTCTCATCACCTTAGGGAGAATGGTGGAACTGCAGCAGCTGAACGAGAAGACGCATCTGTCAGGCTCTGTATTCAGAAGTCTGTTTCTCATTGCACCCTTTTTTTAAATTTATTTATTTCTTTATTAATTAATTAAAGATTTCTGTCTCTTCCCCACCGCCGCCTCCCCTTTCCCTCCCCCTCCCCCAATCAAGTCCCCCTCCCTCGTCAGCCCAAAGAGCAATCAGGGTTCCCTGCCCTGTGGGAAGTCCAAGGACCACCCACCTCTGTCCAGGTCTAGTAAGGTGAGCATCCAAACTGCCTAGGCTCCCACAAAACCAATAGGTGCAGTAGGATCAAAAACCCATTGCCATTGTTCTTGGGGTCTCAGTAGTCCTCATTGTCCGCTATGTTCCCTTAATCAATTACTAAATAGAATTTTGTGGGCTCTCACTCCATGCATCAAGTCGCCATGAGACTAAGCACATTTCCTTGTATTCCGGCTGGGCAAGGCAATCCAGTATGAGGAAAAGGTTCCCAAGAGCCAGCCAAAGCATTAGGGACAGCCCCTGCTCCAACTGTCAGGAGTCCCACAGTGAGACCAAGCAGCACAACTCTCCCATTCAAGTAGAGGTCCTAGATCAGTACCATGCAGGCTCTTCAGTTGTTGATTCAGACCCTGCGAGCAGCTATGAGTCAGAAAAGTGCTTCCTTTGAGTTTACTGGTGGTGTCCATAAACCCTCTGGCCCCTCAACTGAAGAATGGATAAAGAAAATGTGGTACATTTACACAATGAAGTATTATTCAGCTGTTAAAAACAATGACATCAGGAAACTTGAAGGCAAATGGATAGAACTAGTAAAAAGTCATCCTGAATGAGGTAACACAGACCCAGAAAGACAAGCATGGCATGTACTCACTCATAAGTGAATAATAACTATAAAGTAAAAGATAACCATGCTACAATCCACAGACTAAGATAGGCTGGAAAACAAGGAGGACCAGGGTCGGGGAACACATGGATTTCCCCAGTAAAGGGAAATAGAAGAGATCCCCCAGGTGAACTGGGGCAGGTCGGCATAGGAACTTGAGGATCGGTTTGGGGGGGGTTGGGGCGAGTGGGAAAGAATTAAAAGGGATGACTGGGAAGGTATAAACCTGGTGCCAGATCTACAAGGATGACCCCAGTGAAGATTTCCAGCAACAGTGGTTATGTAGCCTGAACTGGCCATCTCCTGTGATCGGATGGGTACCTAGCCCAAATGTCATCGGAGAGCTTTCATCCAGCAACTGATGGAAACAGATACAGAGATCCACAGTTAGCAGCAGGGTGAGTTCAGATAATCCTGCTGCTTCAATTCTCATGGCCATAGGTAAAACCCAGAGAAGTCAGGGGGAAGGGTAGAGAAAACAAATGGCAACAGAGAGGATTCTTTTTTATCGTAAGTTTGGGAGTTCGAACTACTAGATATTTCTTCAAATATTCCGAAAATTCTGCTCCATCTTGTTTGAGAAGTTTCTATTCTGTTCTGTGGCAGCAATCGAACGTATCACTGTTCCACCAACCTTCAAAGTGACAGCATATTCTTATGGAAATCTGCACTCTCTTAAGTCTTCCCTTTAGTGTGTCATTTTATCTTAATGGCTGCCCTGGATGGTAACACTCTGTACTTGGACGTTCTCTCTTCTCTCAGCCCCTTTCTCCTTCTCCATTCTCTCCTGGCTTCTTCACACCCTTTTAGAGTACAGGATGAAACAAAGAAAGGAAACTAATTTCCCTTTTCCAGCTTCCCGTTTCTTCCCATTTGGGATGTCTTGCGAATCTGTTCTCTTGAAAAAATGATTCTCTGGCTTCTTCTATTTCCATGGGCTGACAGATAATATGATCTGAGTCAGTTAAGACTGGCTAAATAAAGGCGCAAGATTCCACAGACTTTAGAATCTACTTTATTGCCTGGGTCTTAGTCTGAGGTGAGGATGAGGAAAAGCAATAGAAATCAAGACTTATCTAGAGAAGATATTGAATAGCTTCAAAACTTTTAGGGAGGCCATCAAAATCCCATAGCAGTTTGGCACAGGTTTCAGGAAGAGCTCCTTCAGCCTTTGTGACCACAGGCCTCACAGAAAATACATGAAACACTGAAAATACAAAAAGTAGATGGATAGGAAGGGTCTCTTCCCAATCAGCTGATTGGCAATTTGCTGTAAAGGTTTGGTTACAACAGGAAACGGAATTTACCACTGAATGTTATGTAAACAAGAAGTTAGGATTAGAGTCCCAATAAATATAGACATTTGGTTCTCCTGTTAGTTCTCAGAGATAAAAAAAGCTCAAAATTACAGGTTCACTCACTGAAGAAGAGTCCTCCTGAATTCTATAGAGGTCTAGGCATTTTGAAAACTGCAGGGCCAAGGTAGGAGTAGGATAATCTGGAAGCCTTGTGGGCTGGCATCTGGCTGACCTGGTTGTTATAGGTTGGATTTCCTGATGAATCTTTGCTCTCCATTGCTGTGAATTCTTGTGTGACAGCTTCTGAGGTGAAACATTGCCAAATAGTGCACCAAGAGGCCTCTCAATGGGTCATAAAAATGCTATAAAAACATGAAAATTGCTGCCATAAAAAAGACATAACAAAACAGGGAACCTCCTAAATTCAAGAAGTCAAGAAAGATGAAGAAATGAAAAGCATTCTACGTATTCCAGGAAGGTTACAGGCAGAGTACCTTCACAGCCATTTACAGAGAGAAGGTCTTATTTGCATTCATAACATACCTCAGACAATATCTGAGCTACTGCATTAAGTGTATAAGCATCTGGCTTTCTCTAGAATTCATTCTCAACATGGGTACCTTTCTGTCTTTGTTGTCTAAATTGAACAGAAAGAATCCACGATTTCCACATCTTCTTTGAAAGGACCTACAATACCCTATGTCATGGGGGAGAACAACTATACCTCTTCGATGCTTGGGGAAAATAATGTTATGTTAAAAGCATAGTTCATAATGAAGCTATCATTTAACAATTGACAAGGAGCTCACTTAAGATAGTCCTCACTAATAAATCTGACGACTGTACTTCCTACATCTTGCCTATCATTTTAACATTTGTTTTTCTTTATCTTTTATTCCAGTAAAATTTCTAGGTATCCATTAACACTTGCATTTTTGGGGTGAGGTCTGTGGGGGAAATCATTTTCCATATGCCTCATATGGAGATATGACTGCACTGAGACGCAGTAGCTGTTTATGCTACTGTTATAAAATTCTGAACATGCTTAAGCAATAGTCATAAACATATTAAATAATACCATCCCAAGCATTCAGAGTCTGTCTGCCGGCTGGATGAGCCCCTTCTATATGTCATTTTGATAGAATGTGTTTCCATTTCTGCTGTTATTAGATGCAAAGTATTTGAAAAGATGCTTGATTGAATTGAAATCTGATTACATCTGCATTTAGGGTTTTGAGATATTGCCTCCTTTCCTAAGACACACATTTTTGTTTTCTTTTTAATCTCACAGATATGTGCACACAGTCACACCCCCGACTATTCCATCTTCTCTTTCTTAGTCTCTCTTGGTATACCGCAGTCCTAACTCTCATTTTAAAACCTAGACAAGATGTAGCAATGAGGAATCAGTATTCAGTGGGTTCTGGTGGAGAGGAAACATGCAACAGAAAGAAAGGAGAAAATGGAAGGGAAAAAAGGGGGGACAGGAAGAAATGAAAAGAAAGACAGAATTTCTTCAATGTGCAGGTAGAGTGAGGGCTGGCTGTCCATAGTCCATGGGTTCCACATTTGCTTTTTATAGTCATTCCATTTTTTCCACAGTTTCTGTTTCCAAATTTTAGTTACTTGCTTACTCAAGGTCTAGGACTAGTGCATGGGAAATTTAGAAATAAACGGTTCACAGATTTTTTAAAATACTTTCTTTTTGAGTGAGGTGAGACTGCATCAATTTGTTTACCAGGCTAATCTTGAGGTAGAGTTATTTCTGCTTCAGCATCCCAGATGTCTGGATTAAAGGCATGCCATCACACTCAGCTCAAATTATAAATTTTCAATTGTGTGCCACCTGGCTCTCTGCCTCAAATAGGCAGCTAAGTTATCAGTTTGCATGACTACACTGTATATGCTACCCTCCTGTTGGTAATCTAATCGTGACCACGAACCATAAGACCATTGATACTGGCAATCTAAACATGTCAATGAGAGTTGTCAAATGTTCCCTTTAATGAAAGAAATGAGGGCAGGTTGGGAGATGAATTAATGTCGAAGAACAAATACTACTTCTTATAGAGGATCCAGGTTCAACTCTAAGCACTCATGAGATGGCTTGCCACAGTCCATACCATTAGTTCCAGGGGATCTGATGTCCTTTTCTGACCTCTTTTGGGCACCAGGCAAATATGTAGCTCACAGAAATACTTCCAGGCAAAATATTCATACACATAATAAAATTAAATAAATAAATCTAAGAAAATTAACAGTTGTAAGCACAATAAGATATTTTGAATCTCAATACATTTGCATGTATTTCATTGCAGTAAGTTAGTATATCTGTTTTATTTTATAATTACTTTTCGCTAATCCATTATGATATTTCAGACATAAAATAAATTTTAGAACAGCTTTGAATATATAAAAATAGTATTGGCTTTGGTTCAATCTGAAGTTTTACACATCTGCTCTGGATTTCAGATTGTATATGCTACAGAAAGGGAGGGTGGGTACTGTAATTTCTCAACTACATCTCTAAACTCATGTACTACTTGTGTGAGTTTGTACTTGTTGTATGGTGTGCCTACACATGTGTGTTTGTGTGTAGATGCTCACATGGAGGCTAGAAGTTGGCATCAAGTGTCTTCTTGAATTCCACTTCACTTTATTTAGAGAGGCTGGGTCTCTTGATGAAGCTGGATCTCACAGATTTCTCAGGAGTAGCTAGTTAGGGTTCCTCTCATGAGCTGGGATCACAGGTGGGACACTGCTTTTAATGTAGGTACTTAGGATCTAAACTCTGCTGCGCACACTTGCCTGCCAAGTACTTTATTCATTGATCATCTTCCTGCCCAGTCATATGCTGCTATCTATAGTACTTACTTCCCTATTTCTAGTACCTTTCATACGGCAAGCAGAACTAGAGCACAGTGATTGGTTCTCACCACTATTTTATACTATGGGAGATGAAGGTAACATGTTGCCTCCATGTGTCTAACTTGACTGATATGAGAGACATTTTCACAGTGAATTTCTTGAACCTTCACTTGGAGAGGTCATATCTCTTCATGAATCTAGTATCATAATTGAAGTATGAGCATATATCAGTGTAATACCTTTATAGCTCCCAAAATGGTTGACTTATTATTGTGTTCGAGCCTTCAAAGATAAAAGAGGAAAGTTACATCTTAGCGCTGAGACAGTACCTCTCCACAGAGGATTACTGTTTGAATGTCCTATGTTGTGAAGTATACAGCCCACACAGGACTGTACAGCCGGCATAATCAGCACCCAGACAGCACCCAGCAAGAACATTAACTTGGTTAACTGGCCACAGTACAGTTATGGTCTCAAAGCTTCTAACACATCCAAGCCCCAGAGTTAATTGGACCCAGTGAGACCCAGTGAGCTCATCAAATTTACAGAGAGCATATGTGTTACTAAGAATGCCAAGTATTCCTCTACGAAAGGGGAATACATTCTGGAGTTAATACCATCTATGATTTCTAGCTAATAACTTTCCTAAGATTATAGCCATAATAGAGATGAATTATCATATGTATGAATATGAATTCTGAACCTATATGAAGCAAAATACTTAGAGATTTGATTAGTGAATTTAGAATCAGAGAATAGAGAGGTAATGTTTTGCAGAACTGAAACTCCCCAAACATGTGGGCTACATAATCCACACAGCCATGGTCTCCTAGTTTTCTTTTGTAAAGTGTCGGTGTCTTCCATGAACCTGGAATTTCCCACATTAAATCTAAGGGGATTGTCTTCATCTGCATCTCCCTTCTTCAGTTTACGTGCAAGCCCTTTTCTCGCATCCATCAGCTGCATCTCATTTTGCCAGTGACTACTTAGTTGTGAGTTCACACATCTTCAGGGAGTGAAGGTGGTACAGTCACGGGTTTTGTACCTTTATTGCACAACATGATTCTAGGACTTATAATCTAACTCCTCCTGACACTTAATGCCTTCTTTATGCTTGGAATTTCTAATAATACCCTAATGCATTTTCCTGACTATGATCTTTCTTATGGACCTCCAACACCCACCAAATGACTCCACTTATCAATACCTGATCAGTTCTCCTAAAACAATAGACTTCACCTCATGGCCGATGTCATTAAATTTTAAATAGCTTTTGAGGCTCTAGTGTTCAAACTTTTCAGCATGCATGGTAGATCTATAAGCTGCCTATCTATTGAAAATATCGTCCAGCTTCTCCACTTCAAATTAAGCTCCATCTATTAAACCTGCTTTCTTACCAATCTGTTTCCTAATTCCCCTCTGTCTATAGGATGAGTCTCACAATATCTTAATTTTCTTACCTCCTCATACAGTATTATGGGCCTTGGACTTATTCTTAACTTGCATTTGTGAATGTCTGGTATAAGCTGGAATACAGTTTCTAATCTTATATCTTAGTAGGAAAGCCTGTCTTTACAAAGGAGAATATGTTTTAAGACCACCAGTCTCAGAGTGAAATATGTGAACACAGACGAAACAAAATACTCAGAAATTTGATTGGTGACTTTGGTTCAGAAGAAGGGAGATAATGATGGTTTAGAGAGTTGGGAATCTGAAGACAAGTAGGATATATAATTTATACAGCCACGGTCTTTTATATACCTTGTATGAAGAAGGCAGTTGTTTTTTCCCATGAACTGGAACTGCAGCTTTCTTCTTTATCAGTGGAGAAAAATGAAGTGTAAATAGTATTAAACTATATATAATATATATGTATATATATATATATATATATATATATAAAGTTTCACTATTATACTGTACACACACTCTGGATGGGATTTTAAATTTTTCTTTTCTTTGTGTAAGTCATTAGTCTGCATAGATGTCTGTGCACCTTGTAAGCACTTGGCTCCCATAAAAGCCAGAAGAAATCATTGGATCCTCTGGAACTGGAGTGATAAAACTTGTTTACTCACTGGTAGGGTGCTGGGAATCAAACCTGGTTCCTCTAGAAGAGCAGCCAATAGTCTAAATTGCTGAGCCATTCCTCCAGTTCTACCCGATCAAACTCTTATAACCAAGACAGAGAAAGTTACTCACAGCAAGAAAAGATCAGAAACAGAACAGTTGTCACAATACACTGCACCACATGTAATGCAGCCCTGTGCTTACTGGCTCTAAAAGCATAATGTCGTACTTCCCCCTTTTCCCTTACAGGCATCCAAGTTGCCAGCCTGGTACGGTACCTTTTTAAGTAAAACACAAATTCCTTGAGCACAAACCTGGTCACATTACAGCAAGTGATTTGATAACCCAGACAACTTCTATATGACTTCTGGGTGGGTAATGCACACACCGTGGATATGATAAGCAAAAGGAAGGTTCATGTCCTAGGCAGGATAGACGGGGGCAGTGTAAAATTTTATCACACTTCTTAGAGTGGTGTGCAATTTAAAACTCATGATTTGTTTATTTCTGGAATTTTTCTATTAATTTTTTTCAGTATGCTCAATTGTAGGTAAGTAAAACCTGGAGAGAAAAATGCATGAGAGTACTGAGGAGATTTTAAGATCTTTTTCCTCTTTTCTGTAGCTGCCTGTCTTATGTGGCACAACCACTTTTGATGAACCAGGAGTGACTTTGCATTTTAGGCCATGTCCTATGCATTTAATGATTTACAAAATGATTCCTGGCACAAGCATAATGAAAGGGACTATGCTGAACAACAACAAAACACAAATTGATTTTGAGAAGAGAGGAGGCAAGACCATTTTCTGACAGTTGAAGCATTACAGTATTTTGGAAAGCACAGGAGCATGCAGCTATATCCAGTGTTTCTCCCTCCAGTGAATCTTTTGACTTGAGGACTCTGTCTTCAGTAATTTGCCAAGAGCATACCCTTGCTGGGCAGAAGCCAAGCCTCTTGGGATGCTCTGCTTATCTAGAGCTAAAGTCAAGGACTGGCTAATAGACAAGATAAGGTTTCCATTTATCCATTTTACGAAACTGTTGTATGGTAGCTTCCATTTCCATATGGGGGCGTGGATTCAATGAGATCAAGACAGTCACCAGCCTCAATGACTGGTGGTTTGACAGAGCAGAAAAAGGCACAGGGTTTTAGACATTTAGCAAAGCTTGAAATGTCAGCTTCTCCTGAAGGAATTAGATCTTGAAGACATTATCTAGGTGTTCCTATAGTCAACAGAAAATGGATGTACTAATGATGCCATGAGGCTCAGGCAAACCATCAGTTGGGGGTAAGCTCACACATCTGTGTGAATCATGGTTCTATTATCCAATTAAATGTCTTCAATAGTTACCCTTCAGTAAAGTAGGCAATGTTGCTAGTATTTATAGAGTTGTTAGAACATTTAATGAGTTAAAGTTTATAAAATGTTTGGAAGAGTTATTTGCCATGTGGTAAGAGATCAAAGGCTAAAAATGTGGGTCATGGAGCATTGTATGAGTGAACTTACCCAGTGTACTGCCATGTTTTCTGGGATGCTAATATGAGCTTTAAACATTAACTTCTCCTGACTTCACTGCAATGCACAAGGTCTTCCTTCCCAGTTCTGTTTCTCTGAGTTTGAACATTCAGCAAGTTACACTTACATTTCCTTTATGGAGGATACAGGTTCCCCGTCGTTCATCACATCATTAATTGAAGTTAAAGCCTACTGAATCTTTCTAGAAACTCACCTGCAGAGTACGTTAGCCCTGGTGTTTGGTGAACCTTTCTTGGTGAGGCTAAATGTCTATTTACCCTAGATATTGTTTAGACCACAGGAAAAAAAAATATTTCACCCAACTCCAATCTAGTGAACCAGTAATTTTAGTTGGCTTTGCTTGCAGAGGCCTGGATGAGGGACTAATTACAGAAGTGTGGAGAACTTAGAGGTGACTAAACCAAAGAAGAGAAAATCTTCCAGGAAATCATTAATTATTACATATCTTCAGTGGGTAGTAGAATCTCATGGCCTCGCCACCCCAACTGCTATCTACATATTCTCTAGTGGGGGTTGGGAGGTCATTTTCTCCCCCATGAGAAAATGCCAATGAACTCAATCTTATGAAAATCTCTTGTTGGGAATCATAGGTACTGGGAGTCCAAGACGGCAATGGGCATGTTATACCTACAGGTTCGCATTTCATATACAAAGTTCTGTGGGATCTAATATACAATATCCAGAGGGCCTGTCTCAATGTAAACACTACAGAATCACTGGCAAAGATTCAGTATTAAAGGAGATGTTCATAAAGTTAAAGAAACTACAATGCACCATGTATTTTAAATGTGCTAAATAAAAAGCACAACTACTGGATGTTTCAAGAAAACAGCCTGATTCCCATTAACTGTCAGACATCTCTTAGCCTCTTTTCATCCTAGATTTTTTTTTATTACAAATGATCTTAGAGATTCTAGATATGATTTTCTATAGAAGCACAGATAACTGAACTGGTTATGATAAAATAAGATTTTGTAACGATTGCTACTTTGAAAAGGAATCACCTAGTTACAACTCTGATAAAGTCAGAAAATTTAATAATGTCATCAAATTTAGAGACCATTTAAAAGTGCTTTTCATATATAAAAATATAATTTAAAGAATATTTCTCAAATATTCCAGTCGGCTTTTGACTTCAGACATTTCACAGATTTTATGGCAGATACACAAATGGCTTCCTACTGCTGGTCTACTTGAGTCTTGTGGTTTGTATGCCATGAGTTCAGGTGTATAGACAGGTGGGTAGTGAACTATTTCTACTCAAAAATGATGGTCAATTACTTAATGATTGACTAAAATCATATGATATATATATATCACAAAATAAATTATATATATTTTCCTAAATTAATTCCACTTAGATTGTCCAAATGCTCTAGTCATACAAGTAGACTGTGGAAAAAAAGAAACAGTGTACAGCAATCTATACCAACTGCTCATAAAATATCATAATTTTGAATTATTTGAACATATGGCTAGGACTCCATTCAGGGCTAAAGGAGGGTTGTCCTGGGTCAAGCTGATTGGCTTTATCTTAAATTTCCTATTGTATTCAAATAACTTCTTAGTGACATGTGATGTTAATAACCATGTCTGATGAGGAATTCTGAGCCTTTCCTGCTCAGGATTCAATTTTTATATTTCAAACTTTGGCTCTTGTTTACATCCTCATTCCTTGTCCTTTTTCCTGTGGTTAAAAACTAGACTCTCCATTGCAAATAGGTGCTAAGCCCACCTTCCTAACATTGTCTTCTTTGTAGTAGAAGTCTTGTCTCCTCATGTTTCGGCAATTCTTATCAGAGAAATCAAAACTTCTCACTCCTTTTCATTTTGGTTCTTACCTTAAGCTGGTGAAAAATAGGCATTTTCCTACCCAATATACTGAAAATATCTTTTTCTTCATCACTCAAAAGATATTTCATTAATTCAAACACTCCTTTAAAGTTTGGAGATCTAAGATTTTAGCACATGTTGGTTCCTTGGTATGAATGTTTGAACTGTATAATTATAATATACCGATACCTAGATGCATACATGGTACCTGTAGCATAGTTCCTCCTTGAGCACATGATCCCTGAAGTTGGAACTATGATGCTTGCAGATGCTAAGACATCCTACTGTCCTTTATTCTGCTCTCTACTGAAATACAAACATTCCCTGTGATGATTCCCTCACCAAGTAGCTGGAAATACCATTTTCTTACTACATCCCGGGTACTGAGAACCAAGGTTCATTAAGTGTGTTAAGTGAGACTCATGAGGGGGAGTACCAAATCTTAGATTTACGTCAGAATTTTCTCAAGAGGAAAAACCCTTTGAATCTTAAATAATACAGCTGTCAGGAATCACACTGAAAGATACATTTCTCCTCAAATATGTGCAAAGATGAACTGCAAAGAGTAAGCTGTCAGGATAGAGGAGGGGAAAGAAATCTGTTGTTCGGCCATTGAACAAGTTAATCTGGAGTGAAACACCATGGGAGTTTCATTTTCAAGTGGATTCATTTTCACAGGACTGACCAACCTACTCATATCAATAGCCAAGTAAATTCTAAGGCTTGAAATCAGACAAGATAGTTTATTTGTTGCTGAACATTTATTTGTTTACTTATTTATTTAGAGGCAAGGAATACAAAATATGCCTGCATCAGCATTCTGAGTATATCACCATGCCCAATCTCTGATAAGCATTTTTATTACTCATGGGCAAGAAAGAAAGATTCAGCTCATCCCTTAAAACAATTCTAGTTCATGCTGACTCTTTGTTTGTTTTAGTTTTTTATTGATATTTACTGAGCTCTACATTTTTTCTGCTCCCCTCCCTCCTGTTCCCTCCCCTCCCCTTCAACCTTCTCCCAAGTTCCCTATGCTCCCAATTTACTCAGGAGATTCTGCCTTTTTCTACTTCCCATGTAGATTAGATCTATATATGTCTCTCTTAGGGTCCTCATTGTCATCTAGGTCCTCTGGGATTGTGATTTGTGGGCTGATTTTCTTTGTGTTATGTTTAAAAACCACTTATGATTGAATACATATGATAATTGTATTTATTTGTGTTATCTCACTCAAAATGTTGCTTTCTAGCTCCATCCATTTGTCTGAAAAATTCAAGATGTCGTTATTTTTTTCTGCTGTGTGGTACTCCATTATGTAAATGCACCACATTTTCCTTATCCATTCTTTGATCAAGAGGCATTTAGGTTGTATCCAGGTTCTGGCTATGACAAACAGTGCTGCTATCAACATAGTTGAGCACAAGTCCTTGTGGCACGATTGAGCATCCTTTGGGTATATACCAAAAACTGGGTCTTGAGGAAGGTTGTTTCCCAATTTTCTGAGAAATCACCACACTGACATCCAAAGGGGCTGTATTAGCTTGCATTCTCACCAGCAATGCAGGAGTTCCTGTTACCCACAACCTCTCCAGAATAAGTTGTCATCAGTGTTTTTGATCTTGGCCATTCTTACAGGTGTAAAATGGAATCTCAGAGTTGTTTTGATTTACATTTCTCTGATGACTAAGGATGTTGAACATTTCCTTAAGTGTCTTTTAGCCATTTTAGATTCCTCTGTTGAGAGATCCATTTTTATTGGATTATTTGTTCTTTTGATGACCAATTTCTTGAGTTCTTTGTATATTTTGGAGATCAGACCTCTGTCTGATATGGGGTTAGTGAAGATCTTTTCCCATTCTGTAGGCTGTCATTTTGTTTTGTTGATTATCTCCTTTGCTTTTCAGTTTCAGAAGGTCCCATTTATTAATTATTTCTCTCAGTGTCTGTGCTGCTGGGCTTTTATTTGGGAAGTGGTCTCCTGTGCCAATGCGTTGAAGTGTACTTCCCACTTTCTCTTCTATGAGGTTCAGTGTGGCTGGTTTTATGTTGAGGTCTTTGATCCATTTGGACTTGAGATTTGTGCATGGTGATAGATATGGATCTGTTTTCATTCTTATACATGTTCATATCCAGTTATGCCAGCATCATTTGTTAAATATGCCTTCTTTTTTCCATTTGACTTTTTTTTTTTTTTGCTTATTTGTCACAACTCAGGTGTTCGAAGGTGCGTGGATTAATATGCAGATCTTTGATTTGGTTCCATTGGTCCTACTGTATATCTTTATGGTAATACCAGGCATGTAAAAGTGCTTCCTTAGCAAGTAGTGCTCTCTTGTTCTTCTCATGCTGTCTCCCAGTTTTCAATTCACTGGGTGAGTATAACAAAGTCAACATAAGACCTAGCACTTGTCCTTGAGTACAGAGAAAATTAGAAGAATCTCCGTATAGCCATGAGGTTGTGAAGACAAAACAAAAACAATTTCAAATCTCAGGGACACCCAAGTAGTTAGGAGAAAACAGATCAGTAAGGGTTAAATTTTACATAGAAAACTATTTTTAAATTACTATGTTCCAGAAAATGTATGCTATATCCTTTAATATAGACAATAATAAAAATTGAAGTATGAAAATATTTTCTTCATTACAGTAAAGATTCCTTCCAGTCGCACGTGCCAGAAAATCTTAGTTATTTTCAGTGTTTTAATTAGAATTTTTTTATTTAATCCAAATGATGATCCTCTTTCATAATTTTAAAAACTTCTTTGAACTATATTTGGACTCAGAGGGTCTGGATATTATTCATAGCAAGAGAAAGCTATATATTCTAAGTAGTCATTGTTATTCTCTAACCCAAGGGTACATCATTTTCTAAGCATGTCAGCGAGCCTGTGACCAATGTTTTTGCTTCTTCTACATTGACTCTTTGTTATTAGTTCTGCTCTTGGATGAGATTCTGTTCTCTACCAAAGAACATGTCCTAATTTCTTTCTTTGTTAAGATATTTTCTATTGTGGTAGATGGCAGTGTGTGATTTCCCCACACACTTGGCAGATATCCTTATTCCTCATAATGATCACATCAACAGCAGCAATGAATATCAATGATAACAATGTAGCTTTTCAGGCTCTTTCCCAGGCTGATGCATCTGGCCTCCTTGAATGACCTTCATCACAGCCATGTACCAAGATAATAATACACCAAAGCAAATGATGCCAGTCATTTCTCTATTTTTACCAATTACCTCTTGGGCCTTGTTCAAACTGAAACAAAAACACCCTGAATCCTGAATTAGTTTACTCACTATTGACAGCTTTCTATGGCCATTTGAAGTCATAATACATAGGCTATTCTAAAGTCAGGATGCATACTGATATTTAGAACTCTAAGAAAGTATTATGATCAATAAATTGAAGTTAAGACATATGGGAAAATGGGTTCAAAGACCTTTTTGAATTGTTATCTTAGTCAAAATTATCATATAATTTTAATGACTAAAGGACAAGTATGCCAGGACAGGGAAAGCACAAAGATGCATGCCGAAGAAAGCCACAGGCACCACCTTCAACAGAACACATTTTTCTTTATATAAAGAATACCACATAAGTGTGAACTTATAAAATTAATGAAGGTACCAATAAGGGTCACAAAGCGATTTGATGTTTATTATGACCCCATCTCTCCTTTAAATATTGCTTGATCCAGAGTCAGGGAGCTCCCACTAGCTCAGGTCAATTGTCTTTGTGGGTTTCCCCATCATGATCTTGACCGCTTTGTTCATAAAAATCCCTCCTTCCTCTGGGAGATTGGCCCAGTGCTTAGCTGTGGAGCTCAACCTTGATACAGGGGGAGGGGCTTGGTCCTGCCTAAACGTGATGAGCCAGACTTTGTTAACTTACCATGGGAGGCCTTACCCTTTCTGAGGAGTAGATGGAGGATTGAGTCAGGAAAAGAGGGCAGGGGAGAGGGAACAGAAGAGGGAGGGGGAACTGTGGTTGATACGTAAAACAAAACTTTTAAGTAATAAAGAAGATCATTGCTTGGGTGCTTATCACAATTCAGTTATATTAAAAAAAACATCTTGATGAGCAAAAGATGTGCACAAACCATACATGGAAGGGGAAATTATTCTTTCTAAGTTTCAAGAAACTCAGTGGACAAGATGACAAGTGGGAGGAGGACATGATAACATCTAGCTGAAATCACAGTCCTTGGGGACTAAGAGCAGGAGGATAAGGAGTGCGAAAGCAGTTTTGGCTACAGGAGACCATAACTCAAACACAACAGAACAAACAAAAATCCAATACAAAAGCAACATTGTAAGTGGGAAATAATCATGAGAAAGGAAACAAATTTTTCAACTAACAACAAAATGGAATTGAGCTGAGCCGAAGTGTCATAGAGATGAAAAAATTTTGTTGAAGGCAGCTGGAGCTCTGGATCAAATCAGAGGCAATTTACCTCGAAAAGGCCAATATTTTGCATTGCCATATGTACCTAATGCAGCATACGGTGCAATTTCATAGACATATTTGCATATATGTTAGTGCACATATGTAGGAATATGAGTGTAGATTTTCTCAAAATTCTCTCATATAAGGCATAATGTCTCTAGATCAAACATCACAATTTGAATTACACAGTGGTCTGGCAATTGTAACTCCTAATTAGTATTTTATAAGTTGTGGAATGTTGTTACATGTGATGATGATTAACCATATGCTGTGTGACAGTGGTATTATATTGCTTTAATAAAACACTAATAGGCTAGTAGCCAGACAGGAGATATAGGCAGGCCAACCAGAATAGGAGAATTCTGGGAAGAGCAAAGGTTCAGTCTACAGTTGTCATCCAGACACAGAGGAAGCAAGGTGAGACTGCCTCACTGATAAAAGGAACCAAGCCACATGGCTAACACGGACAAGAATTATGGGCTAATACAAGTTATAAGAGTTAATAAGAAGCCTGAGCTACTAGACCAAAGAGTTTATAATTACTGTAGACTTCTGTGTGCTTCTTTGGTGCTGTGGGACAATGGTCTTTTATCCCATTGCTTGTATTATTTTTAATAAAACACTGAGTGGCCAATAGCCAGGCAGATTGTATAGGCAGAACAACAAGAATTCTGGGAAGAGGAAAGTTTCATTCTGCAGTCATGATTCAGATACAGAGCAAGCAAGATGTGACTACCTCACCAAAAAAGGTATTAAGCCACATGGCTAACATAGACAAGAATAATGGGCTAGTTTAAGATGTAAGAATTAATCAATAAGAAGGCTGAGATACTAGGCCAATCAATTTATAAGTAATGTAGACCTCTATGTGATTTCTTTGTGATTGAACAGTTGCCTGACTGGGCAGGACTGGGTGGGACAGAAATCTCACTCAACACAATGGGACTGACCAGCTGTAGAACTGAGCAGGGCAGAAACCTCTGTCAACAAACATACAGTCTAATGTCTGAAGGAATAAATTTTGGAGTTATTGTTTTGAACATTAATAAAAATAACTCTTCAACAAATCCATTAGTTTGTAGCCAACATATCTTATTTGAGCAATATTAAACATGAGGGTTTATATTTCATATTGTTTATGTTTTTACTTAGCTTTTATTGGCTATTCATTGGCATCTGCCTTTCATCTCAGTAAGTGTATGTTTATCAAGGGTAGGACTTCTTATCTTATTTAATTTGTATCATATTACTAACATGTTTTTGTCCCCTGGCCATTATTAGCTCTGATTCCTCTTATAGTTCGCTCTATTTCTTTTATTTGACTTCCTATGCCTCTACATATTTCCAAGATTATGAGGTATTTAGTTTTCTGAGCTTTATCATCTCAATTATTGTATTATTTTCCACAGGGGTCCATTTTTAAAATACTTAATACTGTGTCATTGTGCATATATGAAAATGAATGAATGAAATGTGTGCCCTGACAATGCTGAAGCATGCATGGGCAGTCCATATATGGTGGTTCTGTTGAACTTGCCCATATTGGGTTTCATGGTCCATGTTGATGACCAGGTCTCTTCCTCAAGAGGGTACCAGATCTTATTATAGATGGTTGTGGTTGCTGGGAATTAAACTCAGGACCTTTGGAAGAGTAGGCTGTTCTCTTAACCACTGAGACATGTCTCCAGATCCAGCCAATTTTGTATATATACACACCACACTTTATTAGTTTATGACTGAGAGGTGTAAACATTTCCACAGCAAGCATGTTTCTTTAAGACACCATTTTTTCCTATTTGAATATATGACCAAGAGATGGAGTGCTGTTCATATGATAATTCTACTTTTAACTTATAATTTTAAGAGGAGAAGTGATTTTGACAAACACTTTCTGTACTTGGTTGTAGCATTTCCACATGGATAATGAATTTATTTCAAATATAAACTTGACACACAATCTCTTTCTAGTTGTGTCAATTTAGAGAGTGCTTTCTTAGAGTTTTCTAACTTAAATAAGCTTTACTCTCAGGGCCACAGACAAAAATCGAGTAAACAGTGAGGGCTTCTGTAGTTGGTTAATTTTACTATTTGGGGGCCTACCACCCAACTCCCAAATAAATACACCGAGACTTATTCTTACTTATGAATACCTGGCCTTAGCTTGGCTTGTTTCTAGCCATTTTTTCTTACTTAAATTATCCTTTTTTCTTCTACATTTTGCCTCTATTTCTTTTAACCTTTTTTATTCTACATAGCTTGCTTTCCTTCTTACTCTGTGCTGGATGTGTGGTTAGGTGACTGGGCCCTGGCATTCTCCTCTCCTCCGTTTCTTGCTCCCCCTACTTCTTTCTCCTCTATATTTATTCTCTCTGCCTGGTAACCCTGCCTATTTCTCTCCCCTTTCTAACAATTGATCATTTAACTCTTTATGAGACCAATTAGGTGTTTTAGGCAGGCAAATTAACGAAGCTTTACAGAGTTAAACAAATGCAACATAAAAGAATGTGTAGACAGAAGTTTCTGTCCCACCTAATCCTGCAGCAACTCAGTCCCCAATATACACACAAAGGCTTACATTAATTATAAACCGTTTGATCAATTCCTCAGCCTTATTACTAACTAGTTCTTACAACTTAAATTAACCTATAGTTCTTATCTGTGTTTAGCCATGTGGCTTGGTGCTTTTTCTCAGTAAGGCATTCACATCTTGCTTCGTCTGCCTCTGGCTGGTGACTGTGTCTCTGCCTTTCCCAGAATTCTCATAATCTGCTCACCCTATTCATGCTTCCTATTTGGCTTCCAATTAACATTTTATTAAACCAATATGAGTGACAAATCCTTACAGTGTACAGGAGCATTATGCCAAAGCATGAATGCAATGCATCTTTGCACCATTAAATAAATATTCCACAGCATAAATGCATGTAACATATCTTAAACTATTATTCCACAACAGACTACTCATTCATTCAACAATAAGCTTCCTGAATATTAAAAAGTAAACCACTCTATCACTTTGTAAGGACAGTTTAGTTTTGATCAAATGGTTTACGTGTTTAAAAAAGAGACATGTTTGTTTCACAGAGTGAAACAACATAAAAAGACCAAAGAAAAATCGGAAAGAAAACAAAATGGTCACAGAAAAGCATTACAGGTAGATGATTCCACCTGGTCTCTCGAGAATAGAAGAAGCAATGCATTTTTCCAGAGTATGGGATTTCATGTAGCTGGTGAAGGAGACAGATGCCCCAGAAACTTACTGATAACTATGAGCCTCGTGGTAAAATACAAAAGAATAGGAATGGATTAATTTAAAATGTAAGAGTTAGTTATAAAATGCCTAAGCTAAGAGGACAAATCAGTGTTGTAATTAATACAGTTTCTGAGTGATTTTGGGGGTCAGGGTGGCTGGGAAGAACAAGTAGCTTCCACCTACAATCTTCCTTACTATGATATAAAAGCAGAAGAGGATGAGAATTAATATTCTAATGAAGGATTAAAGGATTACTTCTCTTAGCCTCACATAGGCATGCTGACTTAATGCAACATAGCAAAGATTAAATCAAAACAGAAAGCTTTCTTTCCCTCTTTCTAAGGACAAATTGTCATTTGATAAGTCATTATCAAATATCATTTGATAAGTGAAAAAAGTCATTGGATAGGTGAATATTTGGAGAATTGGAAATAGTAGCAAGTTTACCAGTGTTTTCTCTCAGATTCCCATCTCTGCCTTCCGTGTGTCTGAGTTGTCTCACATTTCAAATCCACTGAAAAGGCAAAATCCTTTGGAGGAAGGTTTTCCTGAAAATGGAAATGTCCCAAGCCACAAAGCCAGTAGCTGGGCATCATTCTACTAAAGTCTGCCTTGTGAATTATTTAATAAATACTCAGGCCTTCAGAATTTCAAAGAGAAACTATTCAAATGGTGTGTCACAAGTACCTTCTTCCTTTTGTATATGTAGGTATCATGAATGAAGTCTCAGGATGTATTTCCTTCAAAAGGAGCAAGAAGGAAGCATTTAAGTCAGTCCACAGAATTTCATGATGTGTTTAATCTGCCAGAAGTAGATGAAACCTGTGGACAAAATTTAACTAAAAAAATGGAAACACACATATCTCATTAATTTTCATAGCACTGCTCAAAACAAAAATATTTTAATGTGAAAAATGTTGTATAACTGAGAGCTTGGATTCTTTAGCTAAACCATGGTTAGAGTATGATGTCCTATAGTAACAGGCGTGCATACTCTGGATGGAAGGCCCAAGTGTGATTTCTTATACTCGGTGTGCTGTGTGGAATACATGTATTTAGGGAAATGATTTAAGGAAAGCATGAAGGACATTTTTGAAACATCCTTTAGATGCAACTCCCTCCCCTCTTGCATCAAATTTTACCATCATGCATTGCATGCTTCCTCAAAGCAATCAATTTGAAAGAATATTCCATCCTATTATACAACTACCCACACATGAAATATAGGTTTGCACTGTTTTGTCAACTTATTTCTCTTGTATGTAACTTTCAGTGGGCAACAGAAGGAATCTGAGATTGCAGAAGGTAGGTAAAATAGTATTATCTAACTGGGTAATGACCTAGGCATTAGATTTAATGTAGTGGATTTCTAATTAGCTCAAGTTTTGGTTTATTTTTTTCCGAGCATAAGGTCATTTATATGGACCTTGGGCATTCACAATGAATGTTTCTTATAAATTTCATTTATTCTTAATCATCCTCAGAAGTAGGAAAAAGCAATTCTTTCTCCTTTGAAGTTGAAATTAAAAAGGCTTTATAAGGCTTGTTCAAATTCATGCAAGTGAGAAGTTATAGCTACAATAATTCAGAGTCTTCCAAAGTAACCCCTTACAATGAGTATAAAGGGTCACTACTCTAAAATAAAGATATTTCTCGATCCTACACTAATGCCAAGGATAAATTCAAGGCTATATTGTGATTTCTATGATTTTCTGGTATATCTGTGTAAGGACACAATGTTTACTCTTGAAGGAACTAGCATAAAGTTACACCATATGTAATGTTTAACACCATTTGTATGCACTTGATCATAAGATAACAGGTAAAGATACTAGAAATCACTGAAGAATGACCTCCCTATTCCCATTAATTATGGGATATCTACTGATATTATCTTTCCTCAGCCAAGCCTATTGTTCAATATGTTTTTACATATATGGTTTTCACCTTAGGCACTATTTCAGAACTTAAACCCTTGTGATTCATTTCTATTTGGTCTATGGTAGCAATAATTTTTTAAATGTACTTTCACATTAGTTCTATGTGATATTAACTAAATACATGAACAGACTTTGTTGTGTTAAAAATTAACAGGTTTAACTTCAAGATTTTTTATCTGCCTTATATACAGATTTGAGTGTGAATCTAAGTTGGTGTGAGAGTGTTGTGGTTTAAATTGTAAGTATTCTCCACAGGCACACATTTTGAAAACTTGTTCTCCCGGCAGTGTCACTATGTTGGGAGACTGTGGAATCGTTAGCAGATGGAGGCTAGTTGATAGAGGTAGGTAGCTATAATTGGGAATTTTAAAACGATTCCTAGAACCAGGTTCCTGCAATATTGTGCTTCATGGTCTTCTGTTATGGCCATAGTGTTTGTCACATGCCCCTGCTACCATGATGGGAACTTTTCCACAATGTCTTCAGCATTATGAACTGAAACATTATGAAATTATAAGTCAAAGGAAATCTTTTCTCCCTGAGTGTTTTCTATGGGGGCATTTTAGTCATGATAGCAGTACAAAAGTAATAAATACAGGGTGCAAAATTCAGTTGTATGAAATTATAGGACATTCCATGGCCTGGCATTAGGTGTGTCGATTTTGGAATTTATATGTGTACACACAAAGATTCACACAAAATAAGTGTAGTAGCATTTATAACAATAATTATTATGGTAAGAATAAATAGTTTATGGTCAGAAAAGGGGAAATAGGAAAGTCATTTATTTAGATGATTAAAAGAAGAGGTGAAATCACAATTGTCAGATTGAGAATATTCCATAATGACCTCTGACTCAAGACTCAGTAGCTAACTGCAAAGTGATTTGAAATTGGTAAGTATCTTTTTAAACCTGGACAATCTAGTGAACATGACATGGCATGTGAGAATTGAGGACACTGAGTTTGTGTGGAAGAGACCTGATTCCTTGGCATCCCTACCATATATCCTACCAAGACCCATTTTGGAATGTGTGTCTAAATCAGGTAGAAAACCAAATTCCTAGTTTTTCTGTGGCATCACCTTAGATCACCAAAACTATTATTATATTAATTAATAATCAGGAGTTAATGGAAAGAATAAGTCTATATCATTGACTATGCCGGGTTATTAGGAACATTACAGTCATTCTGGCTAAGAGTGCACATTAATCTTCACAGGGCTTGTTTTTTTTCTCCCTAAAGAATTTTGCCATAACTATATTGGCTGCTATCCTTCCCATGAAGGTGGGAGTTATGGCAATATTCCTCCCACACATTTTCTAAACATTTATAGTGCACTCAGTAGATATAATGTAATAATTACAATTGTTTCTAGAAACTGAGTGAGATTAGCTTCTAGACACATTGCCTTTTTGTTATCCAAACTAATGCTGTATTTTACTGTGGAATGGGTCATCATATTGTTTGGTGGAACAAGTGTTCCAGGACAAGGATAAATCAAAAATGTGTGCCTAGGACCATCCTTGTAGCATGACCAAGTGGTAACAGAAACCCACTCACTTCCACAGAAAGAAAGGAGCAACATAATTGTAATATTTAGAAATTGGGGGCTGGAGAAAGAACTCAGTAATTAAGAGCACTTCATGCCCTTCCAGAATACATGAAATTGTTTCCAGAATTTGTGTTTGGCGACTCACAATTGCCTGTAACTCCAGTTTCACAAGTTCGGATCCATCTTCTGTTCTCTCTGGGCAACTGTCCACACATGGTATATGTGTTGGATAGTGTTTTATAAACTTGACACAAGCAATAGTCATTTTGAAAGAAAGAATCACAGTTGAGAAAATGCCTCCATATAACTGGTCTATAGGCAAGTCTGTGGAGTGTTTCCTTAATTACTGATTGATACAGGAGGGCCAAGCCCAATTTGGGTAGAGCCACACCTTGGCAGGTGGTTCTGGTTGGTATAAGAAAGCAGACTGAGGAGCAGGTCAGTAAGAAGCACTCCTCCATTGCCTCTGCATCAGTTCTTGCTTCCAGGTTCCTGCCTTATGTTCCCACCGTGACTTCCCCAGATGACAGACCACAAACTCAAAGATGTAATGAACCTTTTTGTTACCAAATTGCTTTTAGTAGTGGTGTGTTATCACCAAAAAAAAATCCTAAATAAGATAGCATATATTTACACACAGAGACATATATGTAGATGTATGCACACACACACTTTTGAAAAAATAATTAAAACATGATGTTATATTAAACAAAGCCATTCATAATGTACAATTTGTTTAGTATGAGCCTTATCTCTTCTTTTAATCGCACCACAATTCAAGCAAGTGTTTGTTATTGTGTCTGTAATGATGTTGAGCATTTGGAATTTAACTAAGCCTCATCCTTCTTGGCTTCCGGGCAAAAATAAATATCTGAAAGGAAATGTATCTAGAGAAGTATAACCTGTCCTCAAACACACACACACACACACACACACATACACTTACATGCTTGCCACATAGCAATATGCCCCATCCTTTTTTTCTTGACCCTGGGTCTTGTTCTCTTGGAAGGGAACACTTTCTGTGAGTAGTTGTTGTTGTTGGCATTGCCACATCTAGACTTTCAGCAGTCAATGCTCCTTAGCTATAACACCCGAGCTGAAGGGAGCTTAGCTACTCCAGCTTGAACCTGCAGCTTTCAAAGCTTTGCAGGAGAAGGATCAAAGCATATCCTGCCTATGTAGCACCCCCATTTGCTGAAGCAAACCCATTACAGCTGCCCATCCCCTACTCTGCACTGCAAAATAGTTTTGGAACTGATACGAGTGACTGTGAGAATAGCCCACTTTCATGGAATTTGCTTCTGATAAAAAAAGTGCAGCCATTTGAAATTTTAAAATGTCAAAACTAATGTTGATTAGCATATTGTTTTATTTAATATATTATTTCTCTATTTCTTTATGCACCATCCCCTTTCCCAACATCCTCTGGAGGTCTGCAGTTCCAGTCCATTGAAATAAGCAATATTCTTTCAAAAATAGAAAGAGATCTTGTAGAAATGTTTTAATTTTATTTTTACTTCTTTTAAACGTTGGTTTTAGACAAGATCTGGAACTCAGAATTCCCCTGCCTCAGCTTCTTAGTACTGGTATCACAGGCATGTGCCAGCATGCTTACCAGAACTAACATAACCTGAGAATGAAATTTTGTGTTATCCAGATCATTCTGAATAGGCATAATTCATTAACTTTTGAGGGAATGCTCCTAGAAAGGGATTGTATCTGCAAAGGCAGATTAGCTGATTAGAATTTCAGGGACATGGAGAAATTAGAATATGGTATTTCCGGAGCCTAATGACAGTTATCTTGAACTATCTTTATCTCTTTAAAGAGCCATTTATCATGAACCTCTGTGTAAGACCTGTAACTCAGAGGTAAATCTGAGTCTAACATCCTGATAAACAGATAAAAACCTCTTGGATGTATTCATTGAGCAAACCCCTATTCTTAACAATTCAGAGGGTTAAGAATCTATCAGAGACTATCAATGACCCATAGCTAAGATTATTCCACTGTGCTAGTTACAAACTCAATATTCCTATTGATGTTCTTTAAAAATACTTTGATTTCTAGTTATCTTGGTTCCTTTATAATAAAGACTTCATAAAATTGCTTTGACGTAGACTATGCAAAATGGAACTTGGGGTGACCCAAATCTATGCTAATCTAGACCATGCTCACTCAAATTTAGTTCCAGAATAAACTCTTTCTTATTAACTTTGACATTAGAGTTGTATGTTTGTTTGTTTTAATTTTTACTTAATAATTTTATAAATTTCAATCATATTCTTGCCCCCTCTAGCTACTCCTAGCTCTAACCTATCTCCCTACCCACCAAATTCTTACTCTTTCTCTCTTAATCTTTTAAATAATTAAATAATAAAAAATTAATACAATTAAATATTTAAAATTTAAATAATTAAATAATAAAAGATCTTAATATATTAAATAGGGAAAACAACAAAAAGCAGAAACAAAAAATGAAAATTGAAACAAACTAAAGAAAGAAAATAGTCAAGTGAAAAATGGACAAAACAAAAGTACACACAAAATATATGAAGTTGGCTTTGTGTTGACTAACTACTCCTGGGCCTGCCCTGGCATATGGTTGATATTCCCATTATCATTCTGTTGGAGAAAACAGATTCTCTGCCTTTTAGCAGATCAATTGTAAATAGCTTCACGGTTAGGGGTAGGACTTTGTGTCTATTTCCCCTTCTCCACAGTGGGGTTCCTGTCTGGAACTTGTGTTGGTATTGTGCTTGCTGTCACAGCCTTTGTGAATGTATACACACACACACACACACACACACACACACACACACACACACACACACTTTTCGTATTACCATAGGAGAAAATTAATCACCAATTGCACCCAGGTACAAAAGGCCTCTTTACAAGTTACCATGGTAGCAAGAATGTTACTGGAGTAATCAACCATTCTTATAGGATTTAAGGCCCACAACATTACATGAAATTCATAGATGGCACTGCTAAATTAGAAAAGAACCTGAGACTGGATATGTCATGGGTCTAGGAGGAAACATCCTGCTATTATTCTTCTAAGGGAACACAGCAATAGATTGACTGCTGATGACATATTGCTATCTCTATGGAGTAGAACGTGACTCAACCTTCATCAGGAAAACTTCTTGCTGTAGATAGGTATCAGCACAGAGATTCACAACTAGACAATGTGCAGACAGTGAGAGGCTGTAAGTGGGAAGTCTTTATCAAAATCCTACCCTACATAGGGATCTATGTGGAGGAGGATACAAGTAGATTATGAGTCACAAGTGGTCATCGATTTCAAGAAAATAGTGTCTTCCAGATACAGTGGACTGCTACACAAATGCACGCACGGAGATCTGTGTTCTTGCACTGACAAATGAGCCTTCTTCTATTTCTGCCTGTTATGGGGTCCATCACTGACCACACTTTTTGAAGTTACTCATTTAATACTCATCTATGCCTGCAAAGTAAGTGAGTGTTGCATTTTCCTCCCCTAATACCAGTTCTTCATTTGTCTGTGATGAGTTCTATCCTCTGCCAGTTTGAGTTTGTTCCTGTCAATTTTGAATAGGTTATCTTTGCCTTCTATCTAGAGAAGTTCTTCTTTTGTTTCCTTTCATTTGTTTCTAAGCAGTGTTGTTTTAAAGTATAGGATGATTTAGAACTTGAGATCCTTTTTCCTCAGCCTCCTCTACTATTTTTTTTATAATAAGGGTGTGTACCCCATGTCTGTTTAATCTGTTTTCTCAATAAAGAGTATTTTCTTTTAGGCAATTTTCCCACAACTGTACTCGATAAAATTTCAAGATTACAGATATGCACATCTTCTGTAGTATATTACATGATACATGCTATTATACATGTGTACTTATTTCATTATACACATATGACATTTATCATGTTTACTGATCATTTATACTTACAATAAGAGTATCAAAGATCTAAACCACTAGTCTCCACAAACTCAAACTTCTTAACAATTCTCAGCGTATCACCACTAAGAAATTTGTCTGCAAGCGTGTGCTGTGACAGGGCTCTTGGTGAATCTATCTACATTTTAATTACAATTACATTTTCTTGACTTCTGGGGTCAGCGCTATTCATAGCTACCACTGGAGGGGATACTTTTATGGACACACAACAACAACAACAACAAAAACAGAACCAATTATTGCTGCTGAGATCAAGAAAAAGAAATGACATATGCAAACTCCCAAAAGGTGAGCTTCCTTTCAGCTTGCCAGCTTCCAGAGAAATAAAGTTGACAGTCTCTGAATATATTGAGGCATATAATGAAATCAGCTTCCAACCTACAATGCAGTTTTCTTAATAATCTGGTAACGAATACTGCTGCTGCCTGGGCAGGAGGATGAGAAGAATGCTCTATGCCTTTAATCACAACACTTGAGAGACAGAGGCAGGGCATTCTTTCTGAGGTCAAAACAAGCTTATTCCAGGACAGCCACGACAGAGAGAAACCCCACATTAGAAAACAAAGCAAAATAAAAGAAAGTAAACAAAACAGAATGGACTTGGCAAAGGGCTCTACTGTAGGGAAAAAGAGCAGGGTGAGACCCCTAGTTAGTATATTGACTACATTTCCAAGAAAGGACAGGTGATGAAAATGTTGAAAAACATTAACATGCAGTTCTATTTTTCCTTAAATACAAGATAAAACATTTCTGGATCTATTTTCAATGCTATCATCCCATTAGATGATAAGCTATCTCTTCTACTGCATGAAGATACAGCAAAAAGATTAAGCAACATCAAAGGATTTGCCTGTATATAGCAACTAGATACTCATGGAATGAAGTTTAACTCAGCTTGAAATAGATGGCATAATTTAAATAAATTTGCTCTTTGGAATTATATTACTTAGACCACCTTGAAATTATATATCTGAAGTTGGACAGCTAAAAAAAATGATCAGTGAAATCACCACATTCCCCTTTTCCTCGTTATATCAGTCTTTATAAAAATAAATGGCCTAATTTCACTACAAAACTCATGTTCTTTGAAGAAATCTCATCTTTATTAAAGATGCTGAAGATTCTGACCTCAAGAGAGTAGACCTTCATGGTGGCAGAGAGATTCAATGCTGTGTGTCCAGATTAAAAAAAATATATTTTATGAAAGCTTCTCTAGGCAAAAAAACAACAACAAAAAAACAGCTATTTACTTGTAAACTTTGTATGTGACCTAACATTCTCTAGAACCTGGTGGAATGTGTTGTAAGCTGAGCAAACAGCTGCATATAATACTCACCTTGTGAAGCTCCCTTTGCTCTGACCCACTTCTATATTATCCCCAATGATGAGTTTGAATCCATTGACTTATGACTTCTTTTTCCCTTGGCTATAAAAAGTTCATGCTCATCACTTAGAGTGAGTTGAATCTGTGTTCTGGGCCAAGTTCACTCATTTCTACCCCTAATAATCTAGCTTTTAAGCTTCCTTTAAAGTAGAAATGGTACATTATATGGACACTAATTCAACAGTCCCAGAAATAAAGCGATACGTAGGCTTTAGTCTTCCATCTAGGAGGGGACTATATAACAAGCCCTGAAAGGTCCAATGAGGAAAGGGGTGAGAATCAGAAAACAGGCCTGGGTGAAAATATATGTGGCTGAACAAGGAATCAGCGGACATGATAACTTTTTATGTAGAACCTCTGAAGCCACTCTCTGCTTGCTCTTGTTTTTATGTCTTAATTGAAAAAAAAATGGTCACTGAATATTTATTGTATAAAAAGATGATGCTGGGCATCTCAATGTGATTGAGATTAAGTTATTGCACTTTCTATCCTATTTCTGCTGCTATGGAGCTAGGTCCATGCTCAGTAAACACAGAAGATAGAGCTATGACATTAAAATTTTGCTTCTCCAAACATTGGTACTCGGATGATTTACAGGATGGAGACAGGAAGGAGTTGCTTGTTGATTGGATGGCAAGAAGGGGTAGGTTCAGCATCATTTTGTGTAAGTGTAAGATAGACATCAGTGCATATTCCATGTTCCTTTTCGGGGGAGTTACTTTGAGCTCTGTCAGAAACTTAGGATGTCAAAAGGTTGTGAACCAGACATGTTAAGCTCTCCTGCATTAGCTCTTGCTTGAAAACCTAGTCCCAAACTGTCCTTGAGTAGATCCTGGTAGCTTTTCCTGATCAAAACTGAAACATTTTGTTATTAATGAATTGATATGTTGGGATGTCAAGTCTTAAATAGTATCACTCCCTTCTCCCATATTTATACATATTTGCAAGACTTTTTATCTCTAATGCAATCAAGAGACTCTGTCTTCCTACTTCTTAGCCTCCCCACAAACCTCCAAGGTTCTTTGATAATTAGCTCAATGGTTCTGAGAAGGCACATGCAGAAGCTTACATGATTAACCTTTCAAGGTTTATAAATATTCAGCAGCTCCGTATTATATCTCCGTTCATATAAATCAAAGTTTAGTGTGTGGAAAGGAACAGGGAAGGTGAAGCTGGACATTTTGCTTGAGAAACACATCTTTCTCAAAGGCCCTCTGGCTCTAGTTTTGTTTGGTATATTTTCTGTGATCTTACTTATCACTTGGAGTACTGGTTGGATCAGTTGATATTTGTCTAATTAATTACTTATATTCGACCTCTTCGTGTGAAGACCTGATGATGTATTTTCACCTCCTAATAAATTCTAACATCATTAAAAAATCCCAGAACCCCAGCTTGTTTCCTCATGGTACACAGGGATGGAAGTTTTCCTTAACACTCCTGAGGGTTGGATAGGGGGTTGAAGAGAAAAATGGCACAAAAATGTCAGAAAAAAATATTTATTTAATATATTTTATGAGATATAGGAATATTTATAGTGAAAAGAATATCCAAATAAATAGGAAAATCCAAATCTGTGTACATTTTCTGTTAGTACTGATAAACCAGAGGATAGTTGTAAAAAACTAAATATAAAAAGAGTATTATCTAATAGTAGTAAATTGGAAGTTGGGGTGCTTAAGGTTATCTGTTCAGATTTTCTTATTTGTCTCTGTGCCTTCTGAGACATGTTCTTTCCTTATTGTTATAAAGGGGAAATCACTTTGATTGAGAGTCTAATTATTATTTCATGGATGGTCAATCAGCTTGTATGGTCTGCTTGAGCTGATAAAAGGCCAAGAGTCATTTCACTTTTTGTTACCTGCCCACAACCAAACTCTGATATTTCAACATAATATATATGAATTTTCATCCCCTAAAACAACCAAACTCTTGGAATGGTAGCTCTGCGAGTTCTTGTGACAGGTCTAGCCATATACGCCGAGTTCAAAGAATAAAAACCAGGCATAGGCTTGTACAGGGTACAATTCTGTAGGGGACTTACTCACAGAAATTTGGCCCTGGGAAGCACCGAGTCATGTTGAATTCCCACAGTAGAGGTCAGAAAGAAGGGCCTATCTATGAGTTAGGTTAGGACAACAATGATTGATTTCATATTAACTGGCAAGTACCAGCTTACATTTCTCCTAAGGCCCTACCTAAATATGGGGCATTCCTAGAACAAGCTTGAAAAGCTTTAAGTTCCACAATGATTCTGTCTATTTATAGGTTCGGAGAAACTGCAGGACAAAAAAAATTACATCTGGGAAGCTGTGAAAGTTAGGACTCATGACAGCTATGATCATGTCAAGTACTCTTACTTAATGTGATAAATAAAAAAACCCAACCTTATGTTACTATTTTTCTCAAGTGGCATTAGAAGAATGTTAAAAAATTTCAGATATTTGTTCAAAACAGCTTTACTCCTAGGTGTTATAAGTGTTGAGATTATAACTGAGGTGAAGGAATAAATCTTACTCTATAGCTAACAAAGACAGGTGAGGGCTGTATGGTTGGTTTTGTACGTCAACTTGAAACAAGTTAGAGTCATCAGAGACAAAGGAGCCTCAGTTGAAGAAATGCCTCCATAAGATCCAGCCGTAAGGCATTTTCTCAATTAATGATTAACAGGAAAGGAACCAGCCCATCTTGGGTAGGGCTAACCCTGGGCTGCTGGTCCTGGATTCTGTAGAAGGTGGGCTGAGCAAGCCATGAGAAGCAAGCCTGTAAGCAGTTCCCCTTGATAGCCTTTGTCTCCACTCCTGCCTCCAGGATCCTGTCTTGTTTGAGTTCCTGTGTAGACTTCATTTGGTGATGAATAACCATGTGGGAGTATAAGTCAAATAAACCCTTCATCCCCAACTTGCTTTATGGTCATGTCATTTCGTTGCAGCAAGAGAAATCCCAAAGACAAGGGATTGCCATCAGTGAGCATCCCAAAGGACAATTGGGATGAACTTTATTCAGTGCTCATCAATAGTAGTAAGGATTCTTACTAAAACTTTCTTAATGGATTTTTTTTTTTCAAGAACAGTGTCTTTGGTAGCATCCAGTACTCTCTAGTCACTTTCCAGTGTTTTCTAGACAGTTTTTCTTTTTGTTATTAAAGCTGTTTCACTCTCTAGTTCAAGATGACCTTGAGCTTATGATGACCATCTGTCCCCCACTTCCCACTTTGACGCTGTGATTATGGGCCTGAGCCTCTGTGCACAATGTCGAGATAACTATTTTGCTTTGTTTTACTTGCTGCAGATACTTTATCTGAAAACATCTTGTCTCATGTTTTTATCCTAGGGCTCTGACACTGGAACTAAGGCACCTTCAGAAAAAGATTATGATGCCTGTTCTGCTTGCTGCTGTGTACCCAGTTGCTGGGTAAGATTTGATTGCATTGTGTCTCTGGAAAGTATTTAGCAGATGAAGGATTAAACGGCATGGCATAGCTAATGTAAACAGTGTGTTCTATCCACTTATGCACACCCGTGTATATTGCTGGACTGCCTTGAGCTTTTCAGACCATGATGCATCTTGCCACGGAGTTTTGGTGCTTGCTGAAGTGTTGCCTTTTGTGAAGCACTTTTTTTTTGTAGAAAAAGGAAGAAAGTTTTCTGAAAAATGAAAATGAAGGAAGGTATTCTGGTGTTGCTGAGGTCTATTGCAAGGAAAATTTGTTGTAGACATTGAGAGGAAGGATAAGAAATCTATGTTTAGGGTTAGTCCTATTAAAGTCATGTCCATGGTACACAAAACTTAAGGTGGAATCTGCAGGAAGTGATTTAATTAGGCATTATCTGAAGTTTCAGGTAGGTTTGGGAATGATGTCACTAGGGAGTCAAGGAGCCCACTGCAAATTCATTCCTAATGCAAGTTGACAACTATTGACTCAACACCTTTTCCCTGTCCCTGTGAGTACCCAGGCCTGAAAATACTCTTTTGCTACCTTTTTCTTTCTCTCTTCTTATAAAACAAAAATGACATGTAGCATTTCTTTCCCATATGTCAGGGAGAGCCTGGTAAGTCAATTTCACCATCTGCTTACTTTTGGGGTTGAATACGGCGGTAATTGAGGAAATTTGCTGAGTTTTGGGAAGGCATCAGGGCAGCAGAAAGTGGTTAGCATCTAGGATCTCTGTGTTTTGACACTGAGCCACTCTTCCTTGACGCCACCCTCTGTAGAGTAGAGTGAAGTGCTAATCAAGTCCCTCTTGTGCCACTCAACAAACCCATCTTCTCCTTTACCCCCACACAAACACAAGCAGATTGCCAGTTGGAAGATTTTTTTTTTTGCCCTTTCATTCCCTAAATTTTTATTTTTATCTTAGTAGGAAAAAATAATTTCATTATTTTCTAAGTAGTTTTTCTGAGGCAAGGTTGATGATCTACTATTATTTTATACCTTTACATCTGTCATGGAAAAAAAAGGCAGGTACCAATAACTGTACTGCATCACATCTTCTGAAATAAGCTTGAGGTAGACTTGGGTCTGTAGTGATGGCTCCCCATCCTGCTTATTGCTTGGTGATAACACTGTCCTTAGAGACACAGAGGCGGGTCTAAAGCTCACATTTGGATTCAAACATCTAACATTCATTGTTAAAATATGCAAATTGAAGACTAAACATGGAAAGATAAACCTTTCTTGATGTAGCACTAGGGAACTCTTGCTGAACATTATGAAGGGTCTTGAAAATTGTTGCTGTGTGTCCTCTCTCCTCACTTGGCATTTCTAAACTGTTGTTAGACTCAGTGTTCTTGGGAGGGGTACTTATTCCTGCTGAAATATTTAGCCCTAGCATTAGTAGCGAGAGAGGGGAACTTGTCTTAAAGGGCCATCATGAGTTCAATCGACATGAATTCTTTGATCATTTCTCAATAAAGTTTTTCCTGATGCTACCAACTACTTGCCAGTTCCCATTCCCTGCTCTTGCCCTCAGCCTGAGATCCTGGGAGTTTGTTCAGTCCATAGCTTCCCATGAGCAGGCCTTACATATTAAAACTTTTTTTCTGAAAGGATCAATAGCATGGCTGCTTAAAATGAGTTGAACAAGAACGACCATAGATGGCCTAACGTGATATGAATGTGAGGGTAGAGCCAATGAGGGATCATCCCTATGTGAAGAGCTACAGGCGACTAAGAAATGCTGCAAGTGGGAGGAATCATCCTTTCTAGGGAAGAGCATACCGACTGACTATCCAATAGCAAACAGTCAATTCTAAAAGCTATACGACTGCTATGGTCCATGAAAACCCATATCTTCTTTTATCTTTGTTCTGCTCTGTTTTTCATAATAGTTTTAAATTTCTTTTACTTATGTGCACATCTGTGAAAAACATTCCAACATACCAATTTATTGTTTTGTCCCCTGAGGGACCAGAGAGATCACTCATTGGGTATAAATGCTCACTGTACAAGGCTGACAACCTAAGTTGATCCCTGGAACCCATGTAAAATGCTGGTTGTCATGGTGCCTGCTTACAATCCCTGCAAGTTATAGTAAGATAGGAGCTGGAGATGGGAGAATTGAATTGAAGTCAGAAGGCCAGCTCTTTGAAGTACACAACAGTGGGGCAGAAACAACAAGAAAGTCCATACCTCCAAAACAATGTAGAAGGAAAAATGCCTTCCAGAATTTGTCCTCTGTACTCCATATGCATGCTAAGGCGTGAATACAACATATTCAAACATGTTCAGAACACACACACATACACACACATCAGAAATCAATTAAAATTTAAAAGATGTAAAAGAAAATACTCTATGGTACCCCACGGTCATGCATGCTTCAGTATAATTAGTATGACTATTCAGATATTCTAATAAATGTGGAAGCTCAATCACTCTCTAGGATCAAAAGCTGGAATCTTCTAGAGTTGTGGAGTATCTGTATATAGAAGGAGTGGAAATCCCATAGGGTCTTAGTGATACTCTTAAAAAGCTGATTGGTAAGTGAAAAAAAAAGGTATGCTTATTAAAGTGGATATTTTATACATAGAGTAGTTCACAAAGTTTCTGAAGTTGTAGTCTGGGATATGGAGCCCAGAGGAGGTTTGACAGTCTGGGTTGTTGGGTGAGTTTTAAGCGGTTGGTGGGTGGTGTCTTCCCTGGGGTCCCTAGGACTACTTTGATCTCTGGTAAAGCTGCTGGGGTTGTGTATTGCAAGATATTTAATTAGACTGTGTTAGGATATGTCACTGTGATTGGTTTAATAAAAAATAAATGGTAAATATCTATGCAGGAGCTATAGCAGGTACTTCTAGACAGAGAGGACTCTGGGAAGAAGAAAGGTAGAGCCACCAGGCAGCCAGACAGGAACCAGCATGGGGGAGTACAGAGTAAAAGTAACCAAGCCACACACAAAATGTAGATTAATAGATATGGGTTAATTTAAGCTATAAGAAGCAGTTGGGAAGATGCCTAAGCTAAGACCGAGCTTTCATAATTAATAAGAAGTCTCCATATCTTCTTTTGTGAACTGGCAGCCCAAAGGAAAGTCTGAGTACACTTGTGGGCCTTAATGTGGAGCCCAGGGAGAGGGGTATACTCGGGTTGTTCACGAACTCATTATTATACAAGCAACTCATAGCAGTATGGTTACCTACACAAGACCAGCACAAAACCAAGCCAATGAATACTCGGAAATAGTATGGAGTGAGTGATCTCTAGCCTCTGCCCTTATTAAGTGGTTATTGGCAGCTGATAGTTGTTGAAGGAGAAAGTTTCATTTTTTTGGAGGATGTGAACATTAGTAGTAGGTTTCATATGTTTCAGTGACCTGCCCTACAACCATACACACATGGGCATTACTAATTGAACAGTGTATTTAAAAAGATGAATTTAGAAGGAGGAGGGTGTGTTTAGGAGGCCATGGTGGATGCATTTGATTACAGTTGATAGTATGCACATTGAGTCTGGTCTGTAATGATACTCCAGTGATAGTTTAAGCAAACTTCGCATTAGAGTATGACACAGGGAGCTAGTTGGTAAGTCTAAGCAGAAGCTGGAAATGAGTGCCAGATCTTAGCTACCAGTACAAACTTGAGCCATTTCTGTTAAATCAATAAGGAATCAAATACCTATTCTCATCACAATAAGAATGCCTCACACACTGTTCAAATGTAAGTTTTATATCAAAAGGATCTTATTGTCTATAAGCACACACTTTCTCTCATTCTCTAACCTGTGTTTGAGCAGATCTCACCATTCTAATGGTCATGTACTAGTCACAACATCTTGATGGAAAATGTCAAAGTTCTAAAAATAATCCAAGTCCATTTGGGTTGGCATAGAAACTGGTGACACTATCCAGGAACACTGTCAGAAGAAAACTCTGTCTCCATAATGGTACAGCCATCACATGTGAGTGCTTTCTCATGCCTCGTCTTTGTTGGATGCACATGGCTACTGAGAAAATGCTGCGCTTTCTGTGCTTCTCCTGCCATGGTTATGGTTTCTGGCAAGTAATTTATTTAGCTGCTGTGTTGCTCGAGAGTACTATGGTCTTCTTTACTCACTCCTAATGTGTAAAGTGCTTTAAAAACCTTGCAACCATCAAAGTAAAAGATGCAACTCAGTGCCTCACTTTCCAGCATTGCCACAGGGCTCAATAATCTATAGATCATGTAATAATTTCATTTAGCAGCACAATAAAAGTCAAATTAGCTTCCACGAGACAGTTATGTATGATAATCTGTATTACTGCAGCCTCCTACTGACTGTATTAGCATTGTAATGTTATTTCTCCTTCTAGGATTCTCTGAATTTTTTTCTTTCAGTTTATATTTATTGAATCATTATGAAAACTGAATTCTTAAAGTCTCGAAGAAATGAATTTATATAAAAAATTAATGTGCAGCGGTAATGATCTTGACTTCCAATGTATCACTTTTCCCTTCTCTAAAGTGGTTCCTTCAGCTGCTGCATTTTTAGGATGGAAAATGGGCCACTGTTGAAAACTAATGGCTAGACTCTGTGTCGCCATCACTTAGAGCCAGCTTATCCAATGGCCTTTTTTTCTTTTTCTTTGTACAATGGCCTTCTCTAAAGTTGCTACTCCATATTGCATAGGAAGTGCCTGCATTTCACAATATACTTGATCACAAATTCTGGTCTTCTATTTTTTATCTTCACATGGAGCACATTATGTGTGTATTGGTCAGCATAGGTGTGTGTGTGTGTGTGTGTGTGTATTTGTATCTTTGTGTGTGAAGTTCAAAGGTCAGATGTATCAAGAATATCTTACCTGACAAATTAGAAATGGAATTAAAGAACTTTTTAGTCCAAGGAAATGCCTTGATGCTTCCAAAGCCCTAGGCACATGCATTTTTTTTTAAATCTTAACTAATGTAGAATTTTTTTATTTAGCTACTTTACAAAATACTTTTCATTTTATGCTTGAAACTACTTAATCATGATCCAGTTATGCTTGGAGAGCTTAACAATAGGAAAGCATTCTACCTCAAGGAAAAAAACAATCAATCATATAAGGTTTCAGTATTAACTACTATTTATAGACAGTTCAGTCATAAGTACTTACTATAGAATCCCCATGCAATCAACTCCCACTCAGCCCCAAACACAGCTAGGCTTTAATTTCTAAGCACCAGAAACCTATCTGCTTAGGGGCCTGCCCAGGAGCTCACTATGGTCAGTCTTTCCTCCCCAACTCCAGTAGATCCTTAAAATACTTTCAACTTTCTCCTTTGCAGCCTCCTCACTCCAGCACACCAGCCAGCACTGCCTTGGGGTCTTGTTATTCTAGTGCTGCTGTGTGTATCCAACTCATTCAAGAGGATGGACCATCATCTCAATGATGAGAGGTTCATCTCCACATGGAAATATTGAGCTCTGGCCAGAAACACCCTGAGAAGGCACCTTGTGGTTTGTGTTTCATAAGGAAGGAAGGAGAACGAAGGAAAGAAGCGAAGATTGCTCTGTGCGTGTAACTCCGGTGTCTATGGCAGGGCTCAGAGGATAGAGAAGGCAATAAAAGAACGAAGAGAAGAAAATAGGAAAGAGGAGAGATGAGGAAATCTGCAGGAGAGGAGAGGAAGATGAGAACTACAGGAATGAACTTGACTGTATCCTTTATTTATCAATTCATTTTTTTTTTAAGATTTTAACTTTCCAGAAAGAAAAGAAAACATTGAAGTAGCTTGCCCTTAATTTCTTAGGTTATAACTTTTCTGTTCTCCGTTTTGCTAAATATTCATATATGGCACAATTGGTTAGGAAAGATAAAATCACAGAGAAAGAAAACAACATTGATTGGCTCAATAAGCAACTATCATGGTCCACTAAGGTAAAATCTCCCTACTGATGACATGGTGAAAGTCTGCCCCCAGAAGCAGGTGGAATACGTCATGCTAGCCCCAGTCCACTCCAGTTCTCAGTCTATCCATTTTGTTAATGGTCTGTTCTGTTCTTGATTTCTGCCAACACAACACTATTTCGATGACTGTGGCTTTGAAGGCACCTGGCAAGAATTCTCAAGTCTGGCTGCAATTACAAAATCGCAAATATTTCAAGACACACATTCTTCATCAATTGTAAATTCATAGCCCTATTTATCTCTTTCCTGAGTTCTGATTTTGTGTTAGAAAGTCTATTTCTTTCAATGCCTTCACTATAAAAAAAAAAAAAGTCTGCTGCAGGTGGTACTTTCCACTAAATGACATGCTCATCAGTTTAGGAATATGGTTGGTAAAGACAGTATGCTAACTTACTCAACTTTCTTTAGGAGGAAGAGAAAATTTCAACTTAAGTTTTGGTGACTGTCTTGCTTAGGGTTTACTATTGCTGTGAAGAGACACTCGAACCACAACAACTCTTATAAGAAAACATTTAATTAAGGGTGGCTTACTTACAGTCTTAAAGGTTCAGTTCATTAAGGTCATGAAGGGGAGCATGGCATTGTGCAGGCAGACTTGGTACTGGAGCTGAGAGCCCTATATCTTGACTCAGAGGCAACAGGAAGTTGTCCAGTGATCACACTCAGTGATGTTCGAGGAAAGACCTCAAAGCCTGCCCCTTCTTAATGACAGACTTCCAACAGAAATTGTGGCCCAGATTAAAGGTATTTCCTCTAGCCTCAAGATCTGGATTAACAACATGTGTCATCCAGCCTCCTTCAACAAGACCATACTTCTTCCAATAAGGTCACACCTTTTAATAGTGCTACTCCCTGTGAGTTTATGGGGCCCAAATACTTTCAAATTACCACAGTGACTATCCAAAACTCATCTAAGACTTGGAGACTTCAATTGCCAGATACAGTATTCCATGCAACATTTCATGCTCAAATTTACATGAACACTTTACTTTGTTGTTTTCTTTATTCTTCCTTCTCCAAACAATAGTCTGACATAGAATTTTGCATGAATACACACATATAACATATATATTCCTGTATTTATACATATATATATATATATGTGCACACACACACAAATCTTTCATACCCGTCACTTTGTTAGACATTATATAACACAACTATAAATCATACAGAATATCATGTATTCCCTGTGGTGCTCAAACCTTGAAGAAAGGATATATTAGCCAACAATCAACAATGCCATATCTGAACACTGGCACAATAAAACATTAATCATCCTTATGTGGAGATAATGAACAATATCTAAGAAATTAAAGAGGAAAACAGAGGAGTTCCCAAAGAGTAAGTGCCACAGAGAACCTTGGTGGGTGGAAGGGATCTCTGTGTGGTGATATTTTGTTTGTGCTTTAACAAATTACGCCTGCCTGAAAATCAGAGTGTAAAGCTTGCCACACTAGTTACTCACGCAGCCCAGGTAGCAGTAGCACACACCTTTAATCCCAGACCTAGGGAGGTGAGACAAAAGTAACATGGCTGGGCAGAGAGAGGAATATAAGGTGGAAAGAGTCAGCAGCTCAGAACTTTCAGTGGGGGGACCTGTAGAGACAGGATATCCCACTCAGTCTAAGGCACTGGTAAAGATAAAAATTCTCTCTAACAGCTGACTTCTTTACTTCTCTGATCTTTCAGCACTCACCCCAATATCTGATTCAGGATTTTTATTATTAAAAACAGTTAGAAATCGTGCTACATCTCTGCGCTCACACAGGCAGCAGGGAGGAAGAGGACAATTTCCCAGGAGTCAGTGATGTGGACGCAATGGTGTCTGTGGTGTATTTCTTGAAGAATGGGTACTTTGGTGTGGTGACAAGTAGTTGCACAATAGCCTGTGAGCACAAGGCTGATGCTTATTCTTGACTATGGACTAGTAACAGGTGTAGGGCAAAAGAGGTTGAAAGATGGAGGAGCTGCATGGGTCCTGCTTTTTCAGTTTAACTATGCTGTGATCTTTGTCAAATTCTTCCTTCATATGTCCTTTAGTTTTCTCATACATACATGGAGAAAGACTGACTAGAGTAACCCCTACATTATGGCATGGTTTCCAAGATCAAATTAAACAATGCATATATAAAGATTGGAACAACATCTGACAGTTAGAAATAGGCTAAGGAATGTTAACTATTATCAATACCATTTGGTATTAAAAATTTTGAGATAGTATGGGCACAAGGTACTTAATGTTGGACACAGAGGTTAATTTTGACTCATGATTTTGGAAGTTCAAATCTAAGGTTAGACAGTACCATCATCTGGACCTTTGTTGGGGCATCATATCTTGGTAGGAGGGCAGGATGGACTTAGCAAGTACATCTAGAACTGGGAATCAGAGAGATAAAGTATGTGCAGGGGTCCCATTATCACATTTGAAAATTCACTTCCAGTGACCCAAGAACTTCCCTTAGATCCCACCTAGGGGAAGCCACAGCACCACCAATTCTGCCATGGTTATGGTTAAGTATGTAAGATGTAGACCTTTGATGGTCACTGTCCACACCACAGCAAAATTGGGAAACGAGATTAAAATTTCATTGACAGTATCTACTCTGGAGTCAGGCAGGCTGAGAGGTGCTTATGGCCTTGGGAGTGCTGCCTAAATTCTCTGTGTCTGTAAGTTAAAGAAACAGTCAATAAAGCCACAGCTTACCTTTGAGGATGAAGAGATGCAAAACACCCAGTGTAGCCCACTCCACAATGAGGCCCACTTTGAATGTGAGGGCAAAGGTTTTGTTTTTTCTTCTTGTCCCTAAACAGAAGTGAGATTTGCATGTGAATATTTCACCTGGCTTTGAGAAGGTTGTGAGTAGTACTTAGGGTCGTGGAGGTTTGTGCACGGAAAATGGAACATCTAGAAGCTTCTGTATTTTAATGACAGGTATTCAGAGGTATTGTATTGGCAGCCTCACATACTTCCGGTTTCTTCACTATCCTAAATGCAATTTCTACAATCAAGCAGAGGCCCAAATCTCTCTGTGTGCTGCTGGAAGAAAGACTTCTGGCTCTGACCATTAAAAATGCATTTAGCCCTTGAAGCTTCTTGGCAGAGAAGCTTATTTCAAATAGCAGAGGCTGTGGCGAGCTGGTGTGGATGATGTAACAAAATGAGGGACCCAGCCAGAGGGTGAGCAGGAAAAAGAAACATTACCCTCAGCCATTTACTCATATGGGTGATATCTTGCTTACTCTTCATGCATATTATTATCCTATTGTTTTCAGATGTGAAGGAAAATCTTTAACACTTTAACTAATTTGCCTAAGTTTCATAAATAATGTAAAATGATAGTAGAGATTGATTGGATTGTGTGCAATCCAGCTCATGCTCTCATATACTCTACTGCATGCTACATTAGGTGATGATTATTCAGATGACGGGAGGAGGTGTAGTCTCATCTTAAGAAGACTTAACATCAGTTTCAAGCTGATGAGTATCAACCAAAATGCATGATATTCACTTAAACTGTTCTCTCGAGCCAGTTTTAGAAGCCCATATGGAAACATCTTTCATCTGATGTGTATATTTTCATGTTTTTTAAAAATTATTTTTATTAAAAAATTTGCTATTACATTTTTATATACCAATCCCATTTCTCCATCCCTCCCTTTCTCCTGCTTCCCCACCTCCTCCTTCCCATCACCCATCCCCTCCTTGGAGAGTCAACAAGGTCTGGCATAACAACTTGAGGCAGACCAAACCCCTCCCTTCATACCAATGCTGAGCAAGGTATTCCATCATAGGGAACAGGCTCCTTGCCAGTTCATGCACCTGGGTTAGGTCCTGTTGACAATGCTGTGACTTTATTGACTGTTTCTTTAATTTACAGACACAGAGAATTTAGTCAGCATTCCCAAGGTCATAAGCACCTCTCAGCCTGCCTGACTCCAGAGTAGATACTATCAGTGAAATTTTAATCTCTTTTTCCAGTTTTGCTGTGGTGGTATTATTGTGTCTTGAGGTAGATTGACTTCCAATTTTCTGATTTGGAACTGCCATACTGATTGCCAAAGTGGCTGCACAAGTTGGCACTCCCACCACCAATGGAGGAGTATTCCCCTTACTCCACATCCTCTTGAGCATAAGCATCCTCTCCCAGCATAAACTATCATCAGCTTTTTTGATCCTAGCCATTGTGATCGGTGTAAAGTGGTATTTCACAGCCATTTTGATCTGCATGTTTTGATGGCTAAGGATGTTGTGCAATTCCTTAAATGTCTGTTGGCTATTTAAATTTCTGCTATTGAGAATTCTGTTTATATCTATACTTCATTTTTTCATTGTATATTTGATATTTTGGTGTCTAGTTTCTTGAGTTTTTTTTTAATATAGATTAAAGATCAGCCCTCTGTCAGGTGTGTGGTTGGTAAAGATCTTTTCCCATTCTGTAAGCTGCTGTTTTGTCTTTTCTATGGCAATATGTTAGCAAACTGATCACTTCACAAATTTGAGGTGAAGAAAGTCATAGTATCATCCACTGAAGTATAACAGTGTCATAGTCTCTTCTCAATCATCCATTTTGCTGCAGAGAGTTTATTAAAATGTATGTATAGGGAGATGGCCACAGCATAGATACTATACACTATTTAATCATGGGTCTTTTTTCAACTTAAGAAAGTCAATAGCTTTATTTTCTTTCAATACACATTTGGAAAATTCATCTAAGAAGTTTTGTGAAAGAGATTATAGTAGTATGTACAAAATCACAGAGAAGTACACAATGAGAGAAGAGCATGATGGGAGAAGTGCTCAGTGGGAGAAGTTCAACTCGGAATTGAAGATGGGTGAGTGTGGAAGTAAGTGTTTCATCCACTCTGGTCAGTTCCTCTTCCAATGTTCCTCTTCCTTCTGTTTGGTGAGGTGGGGAAAGAAGACGCAAAGACAAAAGAAAGGACCATTTTGTGGCTCACATTCTAAGTAGGCTGTTTCTACTCAGCATGGTTCTGAGAGCCCTCTCCCCTGATACAGGCTGGGTTTCGCTATTCAGATGAGTCGCTTTGGCCTCTACTGTTGTTTATGGTGGGAAAGTTGAAGTCCTCATTGCCTTTGGGAATTCACGTGTTTTCTCTGGGATTTATAATACCTTTGCTTGTTTGTGTTTCTTTGCATTTCCTACTTTAGTTAAATTATTGCATTTTATGCATTGTCTCTTTTACAATCTACCAGTTCTTATCAAAGCTTACAGGTGTTTCAAATTTCTGGACTCCACACAGTTTTCAGCATGAAAGATAGTTGTGTGACAGACATTTGGATAATCATGAGTAGTGAATGGGATTCCATGAGTCACTAATACACAATTGAGTATTGCTGTGACTTTTCTTATAACCTCAGGGATCATCTCCTCCGGCTCCTACATGCATTGTCTCTGATAGCTGTCTCTAACATTGTCTTCCTGATTCCCCTGTCCCTACCTCAGACATGAGCTTTACCATCCTATGTTTTCTAAGCCATACTTAGAAATCCATTTTCCCTTTATTTTATTAAACAAACCATCGTTCTGTTCATATCACTCCTTCTGTTTGCCAAATTCTGAAGTAACACACACACACAAACACACACACACCACTATTGCCAATATAGTTCACCAAATCTTTTTGGTAAAACAAAACAACACAAAAAATTTATAAATCTATTTCCTGTTCTAAAGATAACAATGCTCTTTTGATATGCTTTCAATTTGGTAAATATATGAATAAAAACACATTCATGGTTTATGGGGAGGAGGGCATCCAGTTAGATGTAAATCAGACTTGAGCAAGCTACTCTAAATAAAAGATGTGCCAAACAATCCATGGGTTTAGTTTCATTTTTTTTAAATGTGTAAATCAGAAGCAAGATACTTTATTGGAAAATACGTATTTAAAAGAACTTTGCTCCTGCTTTCAGAACAGACAACTCAATGTATTTGTATTTTTGAAAGTTTGGGCTAAATATATTTTGAGGAATTAAATATTTACTTATAGTTAAGGGCAGTTTATGTGTGACATAAGGTCTGAAGAATATTTCTTGAAAGATCCATAAGAATTGAATATACAGTAGGGAAAGCAGAGACAGGTGAGGAGTAGGTCTACGTGTTTATCATCAAGGAATAGCTCTCTGTAGAGCAGACAGAGGATCTTATTCTAACCAGAAAAAGGAGAGTCATTAATAAGTTTTTGGAAAAGGTTGGAATAAAATAGATGGAGTTGATATATCTGAAGATGTTGGTTATTATGCAACTAACTAGAAAGGGAACATTAATATTCACAACTGTGGAGTTTCGGGGCTTTTCAAGTACATCTAGCCTGTAGAGCATCACAGCCTACATGTGTCTCAGGAAGTGTTAAGGTTAGTCAGAAGAGAAAACCATCTAACAGCTGAAGAAATCTTGCTATTCTGAGCAGGAATGTCCCTGGAACCTAATATTTCTATTGAATTTATGGATGGATATTATGAATACCTGTTGGGAATGTTGGTGAGCTGGGGATGCATCTGGGTTAAGAGTTCTTCCATCTATTGATCTCGGCACAATAAAGGTAAGTGGTGCCCCTGGAAATTGGATTTTTCTGTGATGGAGATGTGCTGAATCATGAACTATAGTTATACCCCCCGTGTTTCAGGGACATTTATAAAAGCTGCTGGGGCTAAATCAAATCAGACCTAGAGAATATAGAAAAAATATTTGCAGCAAGCTTCAAAGGGTCATCTAAAATGTCACTTAAAAGAGTAGTGTTTCTGGAATTATCCCAGGGAGACCACGGAGAATTCTTTAAACTACTCCCGGTGTTTTCAGTGTTATTGCCGTAGAGTCCTAGAAATTAGATTAAATTGAGTAATTATATTGATAATATATGTATATATTTGTATGCACACACCTATATATGTTTAAAAGCAAGATATAGCTTCTGTATTCTAAAGCCTACGAATTATTTTTAACGTATCCCAAATGCTTTAGATTATGCCCTTTACACATATATTTACTTCAGCTAAACTTAAGAAAAGAAAATCTCACTTAAAACTTTGAAAACAAGTAGCTTAAATGCCCAGCATAAATTATATTCAGAAAAAAAAAACTGGCAGATAAAAGCTGAGGTACAGACATCTGTCAGGGCATAAAAGTTTGGTTGATGACAGATGTTCTGTTACTCGAGTTGGAAACTAAAGAAAATTTACCAAAAGATGCCAATATTGCTGATATAAACTTAACTGAGCTCTCCAATTCTAACTGAACTCCACTGCTGGGTTCTTTTCAAAAGAGAACTGACTTAGCTATGAGTGTTGTTTTACTTCTGGTTCTGGTGTGCTAATAACAACAGCAGACAAGGCTACTGAAGTGTCGCTCACTTTATGGCTTATAACCATGCTGTGTTTCCTTTCTGTATGAACTCATTTGTCCAAGTGATGTAAGAAACCCCTTCAGGGTGAAATTATCCAGTATTGGTCTTGGAACCAAGAAATCCATAGACTAGTCTTAGCTTTGCCATTACCAGTGCTGTGAACGAAGCATTTGATTTCCCTAGATGCATGGGTTAAACAGTATTAATAATTTCAGTTTTCTTTATGCCAATACATTACTAAGTCTAGTTTCTAAGTATTAATAGCCCCTCCAAATAAATAAACTCCCATTGACCCAGGGAAGAATTGAGCTTTAAAGATGTTAAGAAAATTACCCAGGCTTATAGAGTTAATGAAAAGCAGAAATGGAATTTTAAGTGAGGTGTGTTTATTCTAAAAGTGGGTTTTCTGTTTGTTTATTTTGATTTGTCCTGCTGGTCTTTACATATTCCTGGCTGGCCCATAACCAGGTAGTTCTTTCTCAGGCTCACCATCTTTCTGTCTTAGCTTCTTAAGATTCTGAATCACAGGTGTGCGCCTAAAATTCATGCTCTTAGTCAGCATGCCTTCTAAAAGAAGTGTGAATGAATTATGAATTAGCTTGGCAACAGAACAGTTATAAACACACATTGGGATCCCGAGCTTTAATCCCAGTTACTGACTCCAGCAGCTTGAGGAGTTCAGTGTCTTACCTTCTGTATGCTTCTGTGACCCCACCAGCAAAATGCAGGTGATAATAGTATGACCTCTTAATATGTGTGAAATGTAAGCCAAACAGAAGAGCCTGTGAAGTGGGGGAAGTAACATTAATGTGAACAATGATTTGTCTGTGACAAAAAAATAAATAGAAATACTGAGGAGGGTGTAAAAAAGACAAAAAGTGAAAAAAAATTTATTTATCTTTTCTAGGTTTTAGAAAACAGACACAACATTCAAAGCATGAGGTTTTTTTTTTTCTAAAAAAGAGTGAAAAGCCTTAAGAGTCTTCGAATTTTCAAATAAATCATGAATGACCACCAGGAATTGAAACTCTTAAGAGAGAAATAGATTCTCTTTAATGATATTTTATAGAAGAAAGAGTAAAGAAAACAGAGACATGTTCATGTATATATAAGCATGGAATGTTGCATAAAATGCTACATCTGGCTATCGATGCCTGTAATGACAATATCTGATATGCAACCCAAAGGGGTCATGAACCACAGGTTGAAAACCACTGCTTTAGACAGGCATCATCCACCAAGATGAAAGATGTATATAGATTTAAACAGGTGCCAACTCCAATAACTTGTCTTTAATTCCCTGGGGGACTGTTTTGAGAAAAATTCTGAAACTTCGAGGCACAGGGAAAGGAATCATAATTTCATTGGATACCAATATCTAGAGGAAGAATCTAAAAATAAAAGGTCTTAAATAAAAAATAAAACCCAACATATACTGAGTGGTCAATTGAAAAGTCTCTGTGGTTGTTGCTATCACAATATTAGATACCTGTCTCTATGGAGTCCAAGTTATACCTTTTCCTTGGTATAGAATGACCAACAAATTCTCAGGCCTATTTTACCTGATTTGAGTTGAACACACTCTACAGTTCAAACTCCCCCTAATAAATTCGTAGAATGGAAGCCTTCTATGCTCAGGAGCAAGCCATTGATCTATCTGTATTGTATGGGTATTGTTAGACAGACAAGACCACATATCTTCAACATGGGATATAATAATGTTATGAAAAGGAGTCTCTTGGGGTACAGCACAGTCCAGACAAGAACTTTGCGGCACACTATGGGGTGACCTTGGGCCAGGTACAATCTGATATCCACAAAATACTTAGCATCCATCAGCAAATGTTTGTTAAATGATCCTACTATTTTTCTGCCTTCACAGTGTGTATGGCATGTAGTTCTCTATTGGAATTTAGTGAGCCACTCAGTTTTGATTCAGCCCGTATTTCTAGAGTTCATCTATTTCAGGCTGTAGCACACCACTGTGACCCTATACCAATTCTGAAATGCTTCCCTTTATTTTACCTGTCAGTTAATGTATCAGAGGATATCCAGGGGCTCTATGATATCCAGAAGCTTTTCCAGAGTTTAGCTTTCAATGTGGGAAATGTCTCCTGTTAAATTTGTAATTTGTTGATTTTATGTAAAATCTGATTTCTAATGAATGATGGGAATACAATTAACTTTTCAGCATTTCTGCCATCAATTGTATTGTTCAAGAGTCCAAAACTCAAATTCTTTGGCTTTGAAGCTCTATGCTGTTTGAGACTTTATAAATATAAATAAGCTCTCATGAAGTATTAATAATCCTCTCTAGGCCACAAAGAGAAAAGAAATCAAAATAAATAAATAAAGAAACTCATAATATCTTTAAGTCCACAAGCTGAGAAGTCACTTAAAAAAGTAATAACCAGACTAGGAGATGACTTGGTGGGTAAACCTCTTTTCATGCAAATCATGACCTTTGAGCTCATATCCCATAACCCATATAAAGCCAAATAAGGTGGTAGTATGTGTCTATAATCACAGTTATACTATAGATAGGTGGGAGTCAGAGATGGCAGGATTATACAAGCTAGCTTGACATATGGAAAATAACAAGAAACCATGTCATGTCTCAAACTAAAGGGAAGGCCTGACAGTGGCGGTTGTCCTATGACCTCCATACATGAGTTGTGTCACTCCTACACTCATAAACACATGCTCTCATGCACACTCACTTGCACACACTCATAATCCATGCATCCACAACACAATGATTGAAGATTACAATAACTATAAAGCCAAGCAATAAGCATCTCCTTATTTATTTCTTTAATTGCTCAAAAGTGGAGACAAATCTGTGATTTACACAATATCATATCCCCCTCCCCTCACACACACAGACAGTCTGGCACTCTGGTAAGTAAGGAAAATTAGGTTTTTGGAATTTTAGTCCCTGATAAGCTTTCTGTGTTTCAATGGATCATCCTATGTTCATATACATACCAGCTGTCCTAACTGGGACTCAGTGGGTTTAAAAGAGGAATACATAAAGTTGGGAGAGAAAAAGGGTTGGGGAGTATAGGAGGAATTCAGGGCAGGACACGGGGTGGATTTGATTAAAACAGAGTATACTTAAATATGAAATTATCAAGCAGTAAATTTTTAAAAATTCTCATGCAATCAGTTGGTAAGGAAAGCAAAGAAATGAGATGTCTTTGAGAAGTTTCAAAGGGTTACAGTTTACTTCACTCACATTTGGTGGTCCTTCTTAAAAGTAAACCAGCAAGGAAATCAATACACTCTAACTTGCAATTTTTTTTTCTGGGCTTCTGTTACCCAAAGTCAACTGATATCGTTGTGATTGATGATCCTTTTTCCTGTGTGTTTAGAAGGATCCTTATGGTGGGACACTATGCCACAAGTGTCCATTCTCTTCACTTCATTTCTTTATATAAGACATAGTACACTCTCATGTTACCATAAGAAGAATGGGAAGAAGGCAAGATACTTTAAGAAATAATGACCTAAATCATATATGATTTTATTACAGTGCATTGTTATAATTGCTTTGTTTTATTATTAGCTGTTGTTAAACTCTTCTTGAGGTCAACTTACCAGTTGAAATTTATTATAGTATGTTTGTCCAATTTTAAGTAATGCCACAAAATACTTGACCAATTTATGAGGAAAATATATTTATTTTGGCTAATGATTTGAAACATTTTAGCCAAGATCACTTAAACTATGAATTTGGGACTTGAGGCAATATAGACCATCAATAGAAGGGCCACTTCTTAAGAGCAAAAATGCCCACTTGATGTCAGACATGAAGGAAAGAAAAATAGGGCAGAGGTCCTAATATTATGTTGATGACATTTCCCTAATAACCTAATTTTTTCCTTTCATTTAGGCATCACTTCTCACAGCTTTCAGCACAGGTTGGTGACCAAATCTTCAATATATCCCTTGGAAGGGATTCAATATATTTCTTAAAATTAAATCTAAGAACCATACCACAACATTGTCTCCTGGTGTTCGTGTCATAAAGCAAATGCATTTAATATATCTCCAAGGATCCCCACATCTCTAGAGTTGTTCAAAATCACAAGTTCAAATTCTCCTATAAAGCTCAAGTAATATTCTTGACTATGAGTCCCAGTAAAAATAAATAGAAGAGAAAAATGATATTGATACTTCCATGTAAGATAGTGGACTAGAAGCTGCCTCTCTATATGATCCAGTAAAAGAGAGTCAGCATATGGGAAAAAAAAAAAGACTTTATGTCAAATACAGATTGAAAGAACTTCAGTAATGTATAAGGGAAATGAAAGTTAGGCACCTGCATATTGCAGAGAAAAAAGACAGACTACGCACAGATAGGAAATAAGACCAACAAAACATCAGCCTGTAACATTCTAGCAGAAAAGAGGAAAAATAAGCTCCTTTTAGAAGATAAGTAAGGAGCATGGCAGCAAGCAGGCATAGCTTTGGGGCTAGAGTAGTAGCTGAGAGCTTACATTCTTTGTCTTTGTTTATATTTCTGAGGTCATGTTTTAATTAAAACATTTCTCCTTGTTTTTCCTCCCCCAACCTCAACTCACTCTTCTTCAAATTCATAGCTTATTTTTTATTGATTGTTATTGCACGCATGCATATATAAATGCATATGAATATAAATATCAATATAACCTGTTGAGAACATCTGAGATCATGGGTTCTCAGGGAAGAACACACCAATAAATAGGTTCCTCCCTGAGGAGGGCCATCTTTCCTCCTGCCAGCTTGCCTGTACTGTCACTGTTATGGTTGCTTCCCACACTCCCAACATACTTCAAAGATATACTTTCATCTTGGTTAAAGAATCAGCTACCACCCCCTCTCCAGTAGAGACAATCTGCGAGGAATAGGTATTCCCAGCTTACAGACTACAAAGAAAGTATGGCTAGCAGAAGCCTCTGGTATAAAAAGGACATTTTCTTCCAGGAAGTAGTTGTAATAGACAATAGGCACTTCTCTGAAATAGGTTTAATAAACATAAACAGTAGGAGAGACAGGCAGAAGTCCAGACGATCAGTTGACACCCATTGATTCCAGGCATTTAATTTCAGTTCTCAAATTTTAAAAACCTAGAGAGAAACTGTCCATTACCTTATCATCGTCTTTCCTTCCTTGTCTTCATTTTGTATCCTTGCCATTCATCTCTCTCCCTTTTCAACACTGTTAGTGGTTTTGGTTTACTACATCATATGTATAGTTTGTGTTTTTAGCTTTAATTCTCCATTATACCTTCATCTCACTTTGTTGATACTTTCCCTTCATTATTGAGTTATACTGTGTTCTTCTGCTTTAATTTTCATTGTTGTTGCTGCTGTCGTTACCTTTGTTACTCCTCTCTTACATTCCCTTCTTACATTTATTGTATTTTGTATGAGGGCCCACAGTTGTGAGCTTGCTCTACTTTGACTGAAAGTCAGAGAGTCTGAGCTTAATTTTGCTCTTTCAAAGTCCTTGACAACAGGTGTGGCTACAAACAAGCTAATCTGACCTATTGTGTGGTTAATTAGTATTTTGGGTGTAGAGGTGAATCAGTTCCACCTGGACCAAGAGTCAGAGAATTCAAGTATGTCCCTTAAATCATGTTAATGAAGTCTGTTGTCTTCCCCTCCCCTTTTGGAGTGAAGTATATAAGCCTGTGGAAACTAAACATGGGCAGTTCAGCACTGAATTCCCCTCCCGACGCTGTTCTGTATTTCTGTCTTTTATTTCTCTCATATCTCTGTTTTTTTTTTTTTTGCTTAATAATTCTAATCCTCAGGCTCCTACCCTATAATGTGTGAATTTGGTTGAGGCTGGACCCTGACACAAGGCCCCCAATGTAATAACTTAGGGCTTATGACAGATTTCACGCTAATGGGTGACCTATGAAAATTTTGTTTATGAGATTTTCCATTATTAGGATTCTTTCTAATTTCTTACTAGTTTTTCTTTCCAAAAATTATCCCCCATTATTTTATTTTATTTTTTAAACCTATTTATCCTGTATTTCAGTCATTTTCCTTTACCTCATTAATTTTCTATTCTGTATTTTTCTATATTGTTCTTCCCTCATCAACTCCTGTCTGGGACCTGGTCACTGCCAGGACTGGCCCCCACTAGAGAAGGATACTCCATATGCATCAAAGAAAGAATTCTACCAAGCAGATATTGCAATTCTAAAACATTTATGCCCAAAGTACAAGGCACTCAAGTTCATAAAAGAAACATTATTACAGTTAAAATAAGAATTTGAACCTCACACAGCAATCCTGGGTGGCTTCAATACCCCTTTCTCATGAATTGGCTAGTCATCCAGACCAAAACTAGACAAAGAAATGCTGTAGTTAGACGGTGTCCTAAATCAAATGGACCTAGCGAATATTTACAGAATGTAGCACAAAAGAGTATATCTTCTTCTCAGCAGGCCATGGAACTTTCTCTGGCATTGATCACATACTTGGACACAAAGCCATTCTCAACAGATACAAAAAAAAAAAAAAAAAAGGGAAATAACACCCTGCGTCGCATCTGACAATCACAGATAAAGCTGGATATCATTAACAACAAAAGCAACAGAAGCTTTAGAAACTCATGAAAACTGAACAGCTAATGAGTAATACATGGATCAGGACTGATATTAAGAAAGAAATTAAAAACTTTTAAAATGGAATAAAAATGAAAACAGCATATCCCAACCTAAGGGACACAATGAAGGAGGTTCTAGGAGGCAAGATCGTAGCACTAATTGGATATGCTAAAAATATCAGAGAGATTTTATATTTGTAACTTAATAACACACAAAAAAGCTCTAGAAGAAAACCAAAAAATTACACCCAAAAGGAATAGACTGTATAAAATACTCAAAATCAGGGCTGAAACCAGTGAAATAGAAACAAAAATACAAGAAATTAATCAATGAAACAAAGAGTTGGTGTTTCGAGAAAAATCAATAACATTGATAAAGCCTTAGCTAAACTAAGTAAAAGCCAAAAAGAGAAGATTCAAATTAATGAAATTAAAGATGAAAAGGGGGACATAATGACAGTCACCAAAGAAATCCAGGAAGTCATAAGGAGATGCTTTAAAAACCTGTACTCAATCAAATTGGAAAACATAAAAGAAATAGACAAATTTCTTGATATGTACCATACACCAAAGTTAGACCAAGATAAGATAAGCAATCTAAATAGATCTATAATCACTAATGAGATAGAAGCAGTAATTTAAAAGTTGCCTAAACAAGCATACAAAAAGCTCAGGGAGAAATGGATTCAATGCAGAATTCTACCAGACTTTCAAAGAAGAATTAATTCAACTATTCCTCAAAGTATTTCATAAAATAGAAACACAAGGAACATTATCTAATTCTTTGTATGAGGCCACAATTACCCTGACACAGAAACCACATAAGGACCCAACAAAGAGAGACATACAGATAGAAGTAATGTTCCTTTTGAACAGAGATGTAAAATTTCTCAATAAAATACTTGCAAACTCAATCCAAGAACCTACCAAAAAGATCATTCACCATGATCAAATAGGCTTCATCCCAGAGATGCGTGGATGGTTCAACACCTGTAAATCAATAAATGCAATCCACTATATAAACAGACTTACATACACACAAAAAAACCCTCATAATCATCTTTCTAAATGCAGAAAAGCCTTTTGAAAAAATCCACCACCCCTTCATGATAAATGTCCTAGAGAAATTAGAGACACAAGCAACATATCTCAACATTGTAAAGGTAATTTACACCTCAAGGTCTTGGGGTAATAGGAAAAACCAATCTCTGAAGCAGTAGATGGTCTTCCTTCCTTCCTTCTTTCTTTTCTTCTTTCCTTCTTTTCTTCTTTATTCCCTGCCTCCCTCCTTCTCTTCCTTTTTATTCTCCAGCTTGCCTCTCTTTTTTTCTTTCATTCACTTGTTTGGCAACTTCATATATTTGTGTAACTATTCTGATATCTTTTTTCTTTTACCCTCTCTTATTTTTCTTTGATCTTTATCAACCTACACCTATCACACCTATCACTACTGTCTATTCCCCAGAATGATGACTTTTGTTTTTCTCTGTGATCCATTTAATTCACTGTAATAATGCCATATGTATGACCATAGGATTGCATATTATCTCCTGCAACCTACTTAGGTAATTAATGGGTATACAACTGAATGAAATGATTTTTCTTTTCCATAAATTCATCAGTAGTGAGTAATTCCGAAGCAAAGGCCACCTGAAATGCTTTTCCATCTATGCTTGACTATTGACGGGCCTATTCTTATTAAGCTGAAGAGAGTCTCAGCTGCTATGAGCTCATAATGACAATGACTGTGTCTTGCTCCAAAGATGAGCTGCCATTCTCCCAGTATTCTGGTTCTTAGGATCTTTTAACCTCACCTTCTTCAATGTTCTCGAGCCTTAGACAGGCATGAGTCTTGCTTAAGGTTACTCTTCTCGATAGACTACTTATTTTTTTAACCAAAGTGGAATTCCAAATTCACCAAATTCTTACTGCCTATCAATCTTTTCTCTTATTTCTTCTCTAGATGTTTAGTTCAGGTTCAAGTTTATTCAACATCTCTATTTAAAGTATCCTAAATTCAACCCTTTTTCTTTTGTATTGGTTTTAGGATTGAATATTACTGATATACATATCTTCTTGCAGATGCTACATGCATCATTCTAGAGAGTTGAGTTAATAATAATGGGGAAGAGGTTGACTAGTGGATATAAGGGAGGTGTTAGGAGTGTTGTACATCTGGCAGACACCAGCACATATTGTTTGGGAAGAATTCTATTATCACTTGCACTTGGTTGACCAAGTCATTCATTTATGAGACATACAGCACAATCCCCAACATGAAACTGTCATTTTATTTTCTTCAATAAGAAATAATATTCAAATTCATTCTTTTGCTCTGGTGTTTCTTATAAAGGTCCTCTGTAAAGCTGCTCTGATCTCTTGGCTAGGATGTTGCCAACTTCCTTTCAGGAAACTCCCAAACTTAGCCTTGCTCTCTTCCTAGTCAGTCCTTCCTGTTGCTGTGAGAGGGTAACAGTAAGAATAGGATGATTTTACTCTTCTTGAGGAAAGTATTTCTACAGTTTTCCTTTGTACACAGGACACAACCAACACTCCTTGGTTTGTTCCTCCAAGCCAAGCCCCCATTTGCCTTTATCATCTCTTTCAAAGCTGAATGGTCTGGCACTCTCTTCTGTACCTTGGTTTTAGTTCTCTGATTTTTCGGAGATGTAATATACTGTCATCGGAAGGCATGTATTTTAGTCTTTGTGAAATTCTGATCCTCTGGGTTTTTTTTTTTCTCAAATCTTTAAGTGAGCATCAATCTAAGTCTCAATGACTTCAAAACACCTTTTATCTGGCAGATAAAGGAAGTGATCCTTTTCCCTGCCATAGCTGTGTATATAATTTAAAATAACATGTATCAAGACCCAGTATAATTTGTTAATTATGTCTCATTTGTGCAATATGAAAATTGGATGCATTAAGGTACATACCTTTTCTTTTTGAAATTGAAATAGAATATTGCCTTTTCCTTTCTTTTTATTGCCCTTCTAGCTATCCTCTTTCAACACCCTGCCATGACCTCTATAACCTTTTTTTCTTTGATTATATTTGTTACACACACACACACACACACATATACATATATGGATGAGTATGCACAAATTTAGATAAATGATGATAGATCTATAGATACAGATAGATGGGTAGATAGATAGATGATGATAGATAGATAGATGATAGATAGATAGATAGATAGATAGATAGATAGATAGATAGATAGAGATATATAAATAGAATACACTGAGTCCATTCTTGTTGAGTGTATATGGTTTTAAAGATGATCAGATTTTATTGGAAAACCAATAAAGGGGCCCATTCCTGGGAAGGCCAGTTCTCTTTCCCTTAGTTCATAGTTGCCTGTAGTTCTTTGTCTAGAGGTAGGGTCCCATGAAAACCTCCCCCTTCAATACTAGCATGTCTATGGATATTGTTATTGTTCTGGTCTTGTTTATATAGCCATTTCTAGGTGAGACTGCTTCACAAGAGACTCCGTGGTATTTGGACACTTTCACATTTCCTGCTCACTCTTCCACAACATTCTCCATGCCCATAGATGCAGGCTCTATGATTTAGAGGTGTATATGTTTCTTTAGGAGCTGGGGGTCCATACAATCTATTGCTCTCTGCATTGCATTCAGCTGCATTTTTAGGTGATGGCCTCCATTTGCTCTAAAGAGAATCTTCTGTGATGAAAGATGGTAGCTTAACTTACTGGTGGGTATAGGAATAAGATTTAGAATGTGTCAAGAAGTTATTCTGGTCTTGTAAAGTGGCCGTACGATATATTTTTAAAGTTCCATGACCTTACTAGCCCCAGGAATTTGGCTTGGATTTCCAGTTCAAGGCATGATTTATGTCCTATTGAGTAGTTCTTAACTTCACTTAAATGTTGTTGTTACCAAGGTTAGTGCCACTTACTGAACCTTTATGAATAATTGCCATGCTGATAATTGTCAAGATTCATAGTATTGCAGTAACCCAGAAATCAAGAGACTACTGAAGATTGCTCCCTTTTAATTCATGGTCAGCTTCCTACAAAGGTAAGAAAGGGAACTAATGATTGGTTTAGTTAATTTTTTTTGATCTGTGGTACCCAGATATACCTTGTCATTTGCTATTACATTTTCAGCTAAATAGCAAAACTTGAGGGACTATTTGATGTAAAAAAAAAAAAAAACACACACACAAAACACCGGGGATACATATTTGATTGCACTATAAAGGAAAGCATTTGTTACTACCAAACTCCCAAGAAATGGCAGAGATCTCACATTGGAAATGGAAAGTGGGGATTTGATGGATTACTAAGGGACTGTCAGTATGTGCATCCTTTTTTTAAGGGAAAACTGGAGAATAAAGATACCCCCTTATCATTTTGTTTTAAATGAAACATGTGAAAACTTGCCACTTGAATACATATAAATAAGTGCTATCAAAATCAAATAATTTTAGTTAAGTTTGTCCTTTCAGATGACATACAATGCTTGAGGTAAAACTAACTTCCTATGGATTAATATTAGTCAATGGCCTGGATGAAACTATGCACCAATGGGTGCTTGAAGCACATCTCCTATAAAAGATGTCATGTTTCACATTTTAACAAAATGTATGGCATAGCACCATGATTGCCACACAACCTCCATTGCTACTCACTGACTCTAGAAAAAAAAATCATAGAAAAAGGAACGGCAACATATAGATAAACCACTGAAATAAACAAGTATCCAAGTGTTACAGAAGTCTACCTGCACATGGAATATTCACGACTCAGAAACTGCTTTCTGTTCTATAGTAAAAACCCACAGATGTGGGCATGTATTGGCTTTGTGGGAGCCTAGGCAGTGTGGATGCTCACCTTACTAGACCTGGATGGAGGTGGGTGGTCCTTGGACTTCCCACAGGGCAGGGACCCTGATTGATCTTTGCTGACAAGGGAGGGGGGCTTTTTGGGGGGAGGGAAATGGGAGGCAGTGGCAGGGAAGAGACAGAAATCTTCAATAAATAAATAAATTAATTTAAAAAAAACACAGATGTACTCGGTCTTTGATATTAACCAAAGAATGTCAGATGCCTTTCAGACACCCAGGGATCATTCTTGGTGCTCAATGAGGCCACTATTGATATAGTTACTTCTTACACAAAAATGAGCAAAAATAACTAATAAGTGACTCATTCAGTGGAGAGAAAGAGTGCTAATATTTACTCTGAAAAGTCCTAAAAGTGATGCTCATTTACTTTCCTAAGCGGGTTTCCCCATCTCTTGTCCCTCTGGAACTCTCTTTTAATACATTTATTCAAATATTGACTTTAATAAAAAACCTTCTATATTTTCTCAACTATAACCATCAAAATAGTGTCTTTTTCCTTAATGCCACAATTCTAGGCATCTAAAGGGATGAGGTAATTTTATCCATGTACCCTTACATCCAATGAGGTAGTGGGAGCCTTTCTTTGTCAGTAACTGCAGAGTGTTCACTTATGAGCACATATTCCTAGGTTCTGCACCATCCTATGGAAAAACATCTTCAGGAACATTAGCATGTGTTCTGAGGCTTCCCTTCACTTGAGGGTGCGGTGGGTTGAGACTGAGCGAGTAGACAGAGCCAGATTTAGTTGGTAACCAGAGAAAGTCAAATGAACTCATAATTGAGCCTTATATTACAAATATAGTAATTGTGGCTTGCAGCCAGCACTTACTGAATACTTTAACATCTGTAGTACATCACATTAAATGTATTCTTGCGTGTTATTTCCCTTTTCTTTATGATATTCTATACAAGTACCCTTGCCAACCTTACTCAATGAATGGGGACACTCTCAAGGTTGAAGTTGTTGATTAACAGATAAAGTCACAAAACAACTGTACTCTCACCTCCAAGACCATCTATTCATTTGTTGTAATACATTTTATGAGTAAAAAGGAAAAAAATTATGTCTATGGTCATGCCTCATGGCTGTACAATCTATGACCTTGTAAGTCAGATAAGGAAATAGCACAACCTTCTGAAGGAGGGGGTAATCCATAATCCATTGAAAACTGCCTTTTTTAGATTATGTATTAACTTTAGCTCTGATTTTTATGTGCTATAAAGAAAAAAGTAAGTGAAATTCGCCTTCTTTAACATACTTTTTTATTGTCAGCCGTGACACACCACTCTAATTTCTCCATTTGACGAAGGTTGTTTTTAAAAAAAATCACAGGAAATGTTCATTAACTATCTGATAGGTACCAGCTACTGTAATAATAATGTTAGTGGAATAATCAGGAGTAGCATTTAAATCTGTGCCTTCAAAATAAACAGCAGTTGAAAGACCGCCATATGATGCTAAATACTAAGAAGAAAATACAAGGATTTGGAATTTTGTAAAAAATCACAGAATGACCAAGTTTAATTAGTATGATCAGAGAAGTTGTCATTAGGGAGGTGGCATTTATGCTGAGGCTTACAGAAAGTGAATATAAAAGAAACCCTATGGAGAAAGAAAAGCACTTCAAGGTTTCTGACATGGCAAAAACTTTACACATAAACAACTTTAGAAAAGACTCACTGGTATTCAGTGAGGAATAAGCCAGCCTTGAGAAATCATTCTATCTGAATGAATAAAGAGAATTCTGATTGCTTCTGAGTTAACAGACTAGTCATTTAAATGTTATTTGCAGGATGGTAACACTAATTAATATCCACCTTAGGAGAAACCAACTTGCCAATATGTGAAGAGATGGAATAGGGTTACTGACGCCGCAGCCAGTAGGCAACTGTGGTGTCCAGATAACAGATGATACTGGAGCAGCAGGGCAGTGAACACCTTGAATTCCAGTACCCTTATGGCAGAGAAAGTGGATCTTTGTGAGTTCTACACCAGCTGGATCTACATCGTGAACTCTGGATCAGCTAGCGCTACATTCTCTGTTTTAAGCACAGAGAGAGAGAGAGAGAGAGAGAGAGAGAGAGAGAGAGAGAGAGAGAGAGAGAGAGAGAGAGAGAGAGAGAGAGAGAGAGAGAGAGAGAGGGAGAGGGAGAGGGAGAGGGAGAGGGAGAGGTATTCTAAATTAATAGTAAAAATACATGACTGATATAATACATATAATTATCAGGATTATTGCAATATAAATATGAAATGAAAAGAAAGCAAAGGAAAATAATCCATTTAACATACGTGAAACTGCTGGATGGAAAATTAAGAGATGGAGCTACTTTCTGGGGCAAGAATGGTAATACACAACTAACTATTAAAGAACCCTTTTAGTCAATTTTATAAGACTGTAAAGTACAGGTGGTTCATGGATATGTAGATGTAAAATAATATTCTAAAATAAAGATATACATTTGGTAACATGTAGCATAAGTGTTTTATTTATATTTATGGGGATGAATGAGATCCTCATACATTTAGGATTTAGGATGGATTTCTGAAGGCTTCATGTATCCAAAGTCCAAATAAAAGAATCTGAGAAAATAAAGAAATTTAAGACAGAGTAGCTCTAAAGGTAAGAAGCAGCCAAGTAAAATGTTGAATGGAAGCCAAGACAGGGCTGTGTTGCAAAAAGAGGATATGGTCAAGTATACCAAATGCGGGTCAAGTAAAATAAAGACAAATAATTTGTACATTCAATTTAGCACTATGGTTACCATAGGCGACCTTGACAGAAGCAGTTCCGCTGAAGTGGGAGAGAATAAAACTACATTACAGAGGGTCAGAGAGTAATAGAAACAGCCTGGACTCAGGAAACTCAACTGTAATCCAATGCACCGAGTCCAAAGACTTCAATTGTATAAAATGGGAAGTGCTGTGGTTTTAAGGTTAATGAAATGACCACTGCAGCTCTCATGTTGGTAGTTTGAAGAGTTGGGCTCTTTGATCCATATTCATCCAAGTGCTGGCGGAAATTTGTCTCCAAGTAGCAAGGGTCCATGCTTGTTCAAATATTGGCAAATATTGTTCTGGATTTTGTGGCTGCCTAGAGTTATAGGGCATGTGCAATGATTGGTATATCACCTAATAGCAGACTGATTAAAATTGACCTTTGATAAAACATATACAGACTAAGCAGGTTATTTTGTGTGTGAAGGCATATGTATTTGCACACACATATGTAGACCCTATAGAGATGAATATATTAAATTTAATCTACATGATATATTATATATTGTTCGCTTAATATACTCTGTACACCTAACTCACTCACTCACACACACACACACACACACACACACACACACATACAGCAATCAAAGTAAAAGAGACTATAAATTTAAAAAGATAGCAAGGGCACATGGGAGATTTGGGAGGGAAGAAAAAGAAAGAAAGGGAAATGATGTAATTATATTATAATCTCTAATTAAAGTTTTTTTCCTGGTCAAGCAGTATAAATTTGATTGTGTCTGAGCATTTAAATTTAATCTTACAATCCCACCTAGATGCTATGCTCACTCTCCACTTTGAAAGAAAAAGACTTGGGCCTACCCAAGAGTAAAATACTAGTAAGGATGCCTGAAAAAGGCATAAGTAATTGTACTATTAGTTACCTAAAAAACAAACAGCTTATAATATACTTAAGTCTGTATAGACATATCTAGATGAAATGAAATTTTCTCTTCTAAGATGATAATACTAGTTCCAAAAGTCACAGATCATCTAACAAAAATTCTATAAAAGGAGACTGCTCATTTGTTTTCTGGCCGCTCAGACCCAAGTAATCACACAGAAATTATACTAATTACATACAACACTGCTTGGCCAACAGCTCAGGAATTTTCTACCTAGCTCTTATATCTTAAATTAAGCCATTTCTATTGTTTTGCATTTTACTTTGAGGCTCATAATGTGTATAACATATCCAGAGCAGGCTAATCTTTCCCCGAGACTCCATGAATGGCAATTCTTTCAAACACATTCTGCCTTGATTAGTGGAATAGATGGTGAAATGTCCCTGTTTTCATCTATATCCTTTGTCCTCTTCATTCTCTCTCGTATGGATAGGTGAGCTAATTTCTGCAAATATTCTTAGATATATAGCTAGCTGGACACCTTTATTAATAAGACATATTAGAACTAAAATCTAAACATACTCCATAAAGATTCTCAGGTCCAGTCATCCTATCTATTCATTGCCCCTTAAAATGTTCTTCTCCCCATGTTCCTCTCTGTTCCTGCTTCGGATGCTCTTCCCAAATTTCTCAATCAAAAAAAAAAAATCCCTTCATTTCTCAAGGAACAACCAAAGTACCTTTAGGCCCCAAAGCAGAGTTCAGTTAATGTTTGACTACTTGCTTGATGTCTAGTGATATTTGTAGTTGATCCTTTATTGCCATTTACTGGATCTTCCAGGAGTACATATGTAGAAATTCTGACTTACTATGTTGAACTTCACTCCCTGCTGTGCAGTCTTATGGTAACCCTGGATAAGACTGTAGACCGGTATCCACCAGTTTCTGCACTTCATGTATTTGTTATACGTATCACATATTCACAGAGTTCCACAAATATCAGGCAACCTGACAAACTATATATAAAGAGTTCTGATGGCCTTTCTCGCTTTCTTTATTACAATTCTACCCTTAAAAATTATTCTATACCTTGAGAAAGTGTTCTTGGTACAGAGGAGATGGAAGGAGAAAAGAAGAAGAGAATCTCTCGTTGATTATCAAACACAATTTTTACATTCCAATGTTTTAGTATTTAAAGAATATTGTACAAGAATTATGAAGAATGTTATATTAAACTCTCTTAAGTAAACAAAATGATTTTGAAAACTGATTGCTATAGCAAATTTAATGATGGGATACAAACAAAAGCAAAACAAACAATCAAGTAAAATCCCTAAGAACATTGCAATTTCCCTCATAATCTTCTTTAAGATGAGTTATTTCGGGTATTTATTCATTTACATGTTCAAAATAAATTGATGGATCACTACGAAGTACTAAATACATTTGCATTAACTTAGGAGCAAAGATAAGTAAACTACTACTTATAGATATTTGGAAAGATTCATATTGATCATGCTATTTTCTAATGCGATGTTGAGATAACAAGAGCTATGGAAAGTAGGTACATAAAGCTGTGGTGGCCCAAATGGCAGAACTTTGTATTATAAAGGGGCACAGAGAATGTTGCTTTCCATCAGGTAGAAATGACCAAGAACACCAAGAACAGATATTTTGGGCAGAAGATATAGATTATTTATGGGATTCTGGTCAAGAAGAACATGAAAACTGTTAAATTCTAAGGTAACTGTCTTTGGATGAGCATTTTGCTTTTGTTATTTAACTTTTGTCAACTTGACACAAACCAGAGTCTCTTTGGAAGAGAAGAACTTAGTTAAAGAATAAACCCTTCAGATCTGGCTGTGGGCATGTCTGTGGGTCAGTTTCTTGATTGTTATAATTAATTATTTATGTGAGAGGTCCCAGGCATTGCCACTCTTGGGCAGGTAGGCCTGCGTTGCATATGAAAATCAGCTGAGCAAGCCAGGGGACTCAAGCCAGTAAGGAGCTTTCTTTCATAGTCCCTGCCTCTGCTCCTGCTTGACTCCTGCCCTGACTTTCCTTGATGATGAACTGTGAAAGGGAGATGTAGGCCAAATGAACTTTCCTCATCAGCCTGCCTTTGATCAGTGATTTATCAGGAGAGAGAAGTACATGTGGACAGTAGGTGAGGCATGGGTGCCATTTCCTAGCCTCCCATACCTGAAAAAATCACGCAGAAACTGTATTAATTGCAATACTGTTTGGCCAGTAGCTTAAGCATGTTTCTAAGTCATACATCTTAAATTAACCCATTTATCTTATTTATATTTTACCACAAAGCTTGTAGTTTACCTGCACAGGCGCATGTGTCCTTCTCCTCTGGCAGCTATATGGTGTCTCTCCAGCTCTGTCTTCGTTCTTCCAGCATTCAATTTAGTTTTCCCCACCTAGCCCTATTCTGCCCTGCCACAGGCCAAAGCAGCTTTATTCATTAACTAATAAAAGCAACACATATACAGAAAGACATCCCACAGTGCAGGAAGAGTCAGTGCTATCAGAAGCCTTGCTGGTTGAGAAGGGGTGTGCTCTGTCTTCAGATCAGAGAGTTATCTGTATTTGTATAAACCATAGACACGAATGACACAGTATAATTTTGTTTTTCAACTCTTTCTCCAGTTGCAAGATGAACAAGCATAATAGGGAAGAATTATTAAGACACCATTTCCACAATTGAGGCAAAAAAAGATAGTGACAAGGAAGATGGTAAAGATTAATGAAGTAATAAATAGAGGGAGGGACTTGAATATTTGGGTGGAAAATTTTATAAGCAGGAATTATGATAAAAGGATGTACATGTTTCCAATTATAGAGTTAGATAGTAGGTTGTAGCTCTCACTAAATGTACATTTTTTTAAGAGGAGGCATATTTGTGTATAAAGAGAAACTTATGCATTTTGTTTTGAATGTAGAGAATTTGAAATAAAACTGACACATTACAGGGAAGAATCAAATACACTTTTGACATTTAATAGAAATGTTAAGTGTGTGTGTGTATATATGTATATATATGTTCCAGGATTTTCCTAGGGTTGTGAATATATGAGCTTGAGGGTATTCTGGAAATGCAATGAGAGAATTTATCTTAAGAAAGAATTGTTCTGTTACAGGCAATCAAATTATAGATGCTTCTAAAGGAATTCTAGCATTCGGTGTTGTGTAGATACAAGGAAGGGGAGAGAAAGAGAAGTGTTAAAAATGTAGAGAAAAAAAAAACAGGATAATGCTTGTTGGTAAAATCACATAGCACTAATGTATTACTGAGGGCAAAGCGAATACTTAATGGCATCGGTAACTGCCAACAGGACTGAAATGTTTCAGATGATCTTGTTAGTGTTATGCTACTGTAACAAAATACCTGATACTTTAATGTCTTTTAAAAATCTCTGCCCACGCCTGTGTGTGTGTTGGTGTGTGCTTACGACAATCCTTCAGATGAATAGAAGTCGAACGACTAGGTCAGGTGTTGGTCATCTTCTTTGCTGGGAGAATCTCTTGGTTTCCACTACAAAAGCGAGGTTAGCTGGCATAGGAGCTTCCTAGGAAGTCTCCTGTCTCAGCATCTTGCTGTAAGAGCACCGGCATTATAGAAACACATCGTGTTAGTTTGTTTTTCCATTGCTGTAACAAAACACCACAATTAAAGCTACCCTGGGAAAGAAGGATTTATTTGGTTTACCGTTTGTGTCACAGTCCATCAGTGAGGGAAGCCGACATAAGAACTTAGGCTAGAATGTGAAAGAGGAACTAAAGAAGAGGCAATGGAGGAGGCCATGGAAGAGTGACATTTACTTTTCTTAGCTTGTTCAGATTGCTTTCTTATAGGACTCAGGCCTACCTTTCTAGAGGTAGCATGTCCCACAATGGACTGGTCCTTCCACATCAATCATTAATCAGTAAATATCCCGGAGACTCATAAACAAATCCATCTAATCCAGGCACATTTGTTTAATTGAGGTTCTTCTTCCTCATTAACGCAAGTTTGTGTCAAGTTGATATCAAAAACAAACCAGGATACAGGGTTGCCACATCTGGTTGTACTGATTTCTAGCTGTTGTAACTCATATCCTCACACTGACACAAGGAGAACTTATCTCCCCTGCCCGATAATAAACCTTAAGCAGAAACACTTGCTTTCATTCACAGGTTTAGAGGTTTTAGGCCATGGTCTTTCTGCTCTATTATTTCAGCGAATGTGGCAGTCCTTTATATCCTAGTGGGAGCATGCAGCAGAGGAAACAGATTACCTCATGGCAACCAAGGAGCTAAAATAAAGCAAGCAAGTGATTTGGGTTCAGATATTCCTTCAAGTGGCCTGCCACTGATGACCTCTGCTCCAGTTCTAAAGGTTTTACCACCTCCAAGTAGCACCGTGAGCTGAAGACCAAGCACTGAACCATGGGCCTTGAAGGCATATTTCAAAGCCAAGCTGTAGCAAATGAAGCACTGTGGAGTCAATACAATAGTAATGACTCTTTGAGAAGTATGCTCCATTAGATAATATCTTAGTGTGTAGGGATGTGAAAGAAAGGAAAGAAACAAGAGAATGGAAGACTAGACACCTAATTTGAGACGTGATCCCAAGGTAAAGGCAGACAGACAGAAGAGAAGACAGGAAAGTGGTTACGGGGATGAGAATTTTAGTAAGCATGTTTTCTTTATTTAAAGGTGAAGGCGTAAGTCACGAACAAGGCCACACCAGTTTGGAGTTATGATTAATAGGGTGTTATTTATTTAAAGGGGAAAACTTACAGATCACCGTCCCAGACAACAGCCATCTGCACAACCAGGAAGGGAGTCTAGTCTCCAGGGGAGCAGGAAGTGAAGAGAGCGAGCAGAGGAAATAGCCGCTTTTTTAAAGGGAGAGAGCCCACGCCCCAATGGGCTGGTATCACAGCAGCTATTGGTTGGAGGAGCGGAAGGACCTCCCGCAACATAAAGGGGAAGGATTTTGAATGTATAAAATAACAACAACATTAGTCATATAAAAAACCAGAATGCTGGAGAGAATCCCTCAGGGATGGAGACATTTAGTACCCAACAGAAAAGCAGGAATTGACAATGCAATCGCTCTTGAGAAGAGCATTGCACGGATATCCTAGATGGAGAAAAGTGACCTGTATTGTATCATACATTTACGGTGGATGGCATCTTCTGCATTGCTTGACTCTTGCCCGAACGACTTCAGAGATGTTCAGAGATGGCCTGAGGGATATGGATCATTGATATACTGGCTATAATCAGAATCAATCACAAATAATAAAAAAAAAAAACACTGAGAAACAACAAACACGAGCCATGAATAAAAGTGAGATCAGCAAATCTCTGTGATGATCCAAAGGTTTGGGTGGAGCTTGCATTTGCTTTCGGGCCCATCTTGTTCCTCTTCTGTGTGTAGCTTCCTTCCCTCATGAGCTGCCTGAGACAAGACCTGCCCTGCATTCCAGTCATTAGTCCACAATTTAATGGACTAAAATGAGAGAGACTAAGCATAACATGTCCTCTTTATCCAAAGTAACTTCCCTCCACAGCAAGTGTACAGCCGCCATTACCTGACCAATATGTTGAAAAATTTGCTTATTCCAAGTGGTCACACAAAAAGACATAATTCATACTCTCTGTTATTTGAGTAAGAATGCCAGATTATATCATAATGGAGGTCATAGGATAAGTGGGGAAGAACAAATTCGATAATGGGTCATGCTGGTAGTTGTTACAAATGCAAACTGGATGGAAACAAAGGTTTCAGGGGGAAATTTACATTGGATATCAGGAGGCAGAGCGACTATAAAGTATAAACTAACCAAGGTGTGGGTGACAATGTCCTTGGATATGAGCTAAGAACCGAGGTAAATATGGCAAATAGATCTTACTGTTGTTCCTAAGGAGAGTAGGGCTTGGAGTAGGGAGGAAATCTGTTTCAGGTACCGAAGCTTTTGATCAATTGAAAAGATTATCAGAAGCTTTAAAATGACTATAGCAGGGAACAGAAGAGGCAGCTACGAGTGAATGCCAGGAGCCTTTAATGGATGGGCTTAAAAAATGATACTGCTGGGTTAATCTGAACGCCGAAAGGAGAATGAATGATGATTCTGCACCATGTCTAGTATGAAGAGCTGGGATTTGGAAAAGCAAACTGCCCTAGGTCTCAAGGCATTAAGAGAATTAGTGCCTTGAAAAGATGGCCAGGCGCTAGCTACAGTAACAAGAAATGAAAAACAGAAAAGTGTGGTATACTGAGCTGTAGTTTTACAGAGCAGAGTATCTCTGGGTGGAGGATAGGAGCAGAGGCCAGGATGAAGTGAATTTTAAAGATGTACATTTTCAGACCCAGGCCAGCTGGCCTTGGTGAGTTCCCGATAGAACATCCCCATTGTCTCAGTGTGTGGGTGCACCCCTCGCGGTCCTGAATTCCTTTCTCGTGCTCTCTCTCCATCTGCTCCTGATCTGGACCTTGAGATTTCAGTCTGGTGCTCCAATGTGGGTCTCTGTCTCCTTTCACCGCCTGATGAAGGTTAATATTCAGGAGGATGCCTATATGTTTTTCTTTGGTTTCTCCTTATTTAGCTTCTCTAGGATCACTAATTATAGGCTCAATGTCCTTTATTTATGGCTAGAAACCAAATATGAGAGAGTACATCCCATGTTCCTCTTTTTGGGTCTGGCTTACCTCACTCAGAATAGTGTTTTCTATTTCCATCCATCTGTATGCAAAATTCAAGAAGTAATTGTTTTTTACTGCTGAGTAGTACTCTAAATGTATATATTCCATACTTTCTTCATCCATTCTTCCATTGTGATTAGCACACCTCCATTTAATCATGCCCGTGTGTTACAGGTCACTGCCACAGAAACCTCTAGAGCCCAGCATGTAGTCTGGTTTATCTCCGAATTCCTTCTACCTTCTGTATTCATTGCCGGATAAGCATACAGCAAATATATCATTCCTTTTCCTCGGATATGGTGAGATTAGAATCTTTTTTAAAAAAATTTGTTGTTTGTCATGACAAGAGTGGTACATAAAATTACCTAAGTGTGGAGGAGGAGGGCCACAAAACCATCGCACAAAACAAGCACCCTCAAGGGTGCCAAGGGGAGTGGCCTGTTTAGGGGATAAATGTTGAGCAGGAGGCTGAAGCCAGCTCAAGGAGGGCTCCTCTCTTTGTACAGTGGGAACACCGAGGTTAGAGTGACATGTCTTTGGATGTTTTTATTATCTCTATAAACCAAAGTCCTGAAGTGTATCAAGGCACACAGCCAGACTTTCACTATGAATAATGAACCCAAATGAGGCCTTTTGTATGATTATCTGGTGAGTCATTTGAATGCAGTCCTCATTTGGAGATGTCAGAGAGAAAAACAACACAGGATGTGTTTGGATGGCATTTTTTTTTGATGCATGGCCTTTCCTTTATGATTTATTATTCTGATATATCCAATTTGAAAAGCAAACAGATTGATATTCAATGATAGATTATTTTGCTTTTGTATGAAGAGAACCCTGTTGGCTAGCCTGAAAGAAGTATAAACAGCCAAGGGATATTTCTTTCTTTTGACCTAACTGGAAGCAGAATTGACTCAAAAAAATAGTGAATTTTATTTTTTTTAGGTAAAAAGAAAAAAAAAAAACCTTTCCTGGAAGCTTTTTATTCATTTTAGAAGTAACAGTTATATGTCATCTTAGTCTAATGTCAAATCTCTTAATAAAGTCAATAGAAAAAAATAGAACAGTAGAAACTGGTTCTATGTGCTTTTGAGAATATGGTGTGTCTTACAGGAAGTGACTAAAGGGCAGAGAAAGGCCTCCTAATGAATGCTTACTGACGTTAAGCCACTGTGAATGAGAAGGTCAGAACTTACCTGCTTTCCTAGTGGACTTTCTATTGCTGTGATCAATAGCATAAGGAAAAGAACTGGGGAGGAATGGCTTTATTTGACCTTACTATTCACGAATTCCTCTTCATCTTATAAACTTGCTACATTCTCTTCTATGATCTGCTTCCCGCCATTTCTTCCAATATATCATCCCTGGAGTAAATGAAAATGAAAGTTTTGTTCTCTTTGTGTATTTCAGTTTTAAAGTTGTGGGCTCGCCCATTGATGTGAGATCCCGAACTGTTTTTCGTTTTTTGTCTGGCTTGATGACTACCCCAATTGTCATCAGAGGACGTTCATCCAGTAATTGATAGAAACAGATACAGAGACCCACAACCAAACCTTGGGCTAAGCTCAGGAGTCCCACTGAAGAGAGTGAGGAAGGATTGTAGGAACCTGCGGGGTCAAGGACATCACAAGAAAACCCCCAGAAACAACTAACACAGCTCATAGGAACTCACAGAGTCTGAACCAAAAACCAGGGAGACTACACGGGGCTGACTTAGGCACTCAAATATATATGTGACAGTTGTGTAGCTTGGTCTAATTGTGGGACTCCTAAAAATGGGAGCAGAGGTTGCCCCTAACTCTTTTCTGGCTCTTGGGAACCAATTCTTCATACTGGATTGCCTTGCCCAGCCTGAATACAAGGGGAGGTGCTTAGTCTTACTACAACTCCCTGTGTCATGCTTTGTTGATACCCATGGGTGTCCTGTCCCTTTCTGAACAGAAGCAGAAGAGGAGTGCATTGAGAGAGGGCAGAAAGAAGGTCGGGGGGGGGGAGGGAATGGGAAGAGAGGAGTGGGGAAAAATGTGGTCCATATGTACAATAAACAGATAAATAAAACAAATCATATACTTCATGACTTTTCATTTTTATTGGAAGTAATGTTTTTCAGACGATATATTCTGATCACAGTTCCTCTTCTTCCATCTCATCCCAGGTCCTCCCTACCTGTCCAAATCTATGCTTTGTCTCTCTCTCTCCCTCTCTCTAGAAAAACAAAGAGAGGACAAAAGAAAAACAGAATAATAATTAAAAATGCACACACACATACAGAGAGAGAGAGAGAGAGAGAGAGAGAGAGAGAGAGAGAATAATATATAAGCAAAAAATAAGATGAGTTTTTTTTTTAAAAAAAAAAAGCTCAAAGAAAGTGAAATTAGACGAGAAAAATCTCTGAAAATACTGGTGAGTGTTGGGGTAAATCCTTAGGTCAATTGGGATGTACCTTCAAATGGATTGCAACCCTGTCACATCCTGGTTCTGATTCTAGTACCAGGAGACGAAATCTTTACTCAGGTGTCTGTCCTCAAAAGGGACCTAAGTTGAGGTCATCCCATCTGGGGCTAGAACCTTCAAAATCAGAGCTGCACGTCAACCCAGTGATTCTCTTTTCAAGTTAATCGCCTCCGGTTTCTCATTAGAGCTGTGAAAAGATCACCAACCCTGTCAGGTTGCTTCCGATGACTTTTTTACTAATCTGTCATATGAGTGCTGTTTGCATTTGGCTATTTGCTTCATATGAAATCTGTGGTCCCCAAATATATTTGTGGAATCAAACAGCTTCCCTTTCATTATTCTTCTTTAAAGATTTGATAATATGATTATAAGATTTATTTAGAATAGCCAAGGGAAAAGAATAAGCAATGTTTACTGAAGCAGGAGGAGAGGGATCCTGCTCTACAGATCTTGGCACATTTTGGGAATGTGATGAGGAAAGGGTGGACATCCCTTGACAAGCCAGATGGAGGTACAAAATTATCCCATAGACTGGTGAGGACCTGGTGACCTGATTTTGATCCTCGGAACTGATCTAGATATGAGAGGAGAAAAGCAATTTCTCCACAAAAGCATCTTCTGGTGTTCTGATGAGTGCCTATCACATGCATAAAAACACACAGACAACAATAGAGAAAAAAATGGCAAAGATAAACCAAATAGATGCAAACTCATCCATATTTTTCTGTGATCACTTAGAAGGGTGAATGTAAGACTAGTTTGGAATAAAAATCTTGATTTTAAACATCAGATTTAAAAGAATTTGGGAGTACTTGGCTGGGAAAACTGGACTTATTTCAGATGGAATTATATTTTCCTGTTTTTCATGGACACATGTAATTTAATTAACCAATATCTATATAAATTAAATTTTAAAATGTTTAATCATATCTTTATTTGGATGGATGGATAGATAGATAGATAGATAGATAGATGATAGATAGATAGATAGATAGATAGATAGATAGATAGATAGATAGATAAGGTTAAAACTTAGATCAAGTTATAGAATGGCCTTATTTAGGCATCTTGAAATATATATTCCCTGAATTCTCTGATGGATTCAGTGGTTTCCTCGTGGGGCAATGGTCAACTCCTGGTCTTTGAATTATCCTAGCTATCTGCACAAATATTTACTACATGATTTATACTTTTGCTTTGTCTGTCTTTCCTTCGACAGGGTGAGCTTATCAAGAGAAGGAACAATGTCCTTTCCATTTTGTGTCACTCGGGCAGAACAAGGGACTTGGCTTATGGTGAACACCCAATAAATGTTTATTGAGAAAAGAAAAGAAAAAAAAAGGCTCTCTAAGATGACTTGGGTAAAGGAGTTTCCAAATTCAGAGACAGGTCCTGGAACATAACTTGGGGAATCATCTCTAGCTCTGTTTTATAGTTTAGTGGTTAAAATCAAAATGAGGAATATTCCAGATCAACCGAGTAAAACCAAATAAAAATTCAATTTATCTGGAAAGCATCTTCTTTTTAAACTAAACGCGCATCATCTATTCTGAGCCCCAAGCTTGTAATTTCAGAACAGTGAGGAAAAAGTTACAATTTATGTAGCTGCCTTAGCAGAAAACACATTAATTATAATTATGTGAGCAGGAATAAAAGACATCTTGAAATTCCAAACAAAGTGATTCCTCAATGACAAGAGGTGAACCAATTAAAATCAGGTACTGGGAAGAAGCGTTGCGCTATTGCATCCTGACAGACATTTCAGAGAGGATGCGGGTAACGTTGTGCATGTAGGCATCATTTGTTTCACACTGAAGAGGGAGAAAGAGACATCTGACAAAAGCGTTGCATAAACAGAGGCATTCCCTAGCCCGGTGCTGTCATTTAAGAAAGAGCCCCAAAACTGCAGAGGAAATCTCTGTATTCCCTTTCCATAGCTAATCGCTATTCACCCATTTGACCTTTGTCTTTTCTACCTCAGGTACATTGTCATTAGAGCAATATAATAACCTTCAGCACTTTCTCACTTTTAGGACCTTAGATTTTCATTCTGCAAATCTCTATTAACATTCCGTGTACTCCAATGTGTCCATGATGTTTATACTACAGTACTATGAGCTATGAAGATACCAATATAACTGGTTTAGTTTTGGTGGGAAATCCATTAGAAGGATATATTGTATGACAATGTTCTGTTCATCTGGTATATTTTTCTTTCCATTGATTAAGCATGTCTATCTATGAAAACATTTGATGACGGGTACATCCCAAGCTAAATAGCAGTGTATATGGATGTTATCAGTGTATATAGTGGATCCTGTCACCTGACCTTGAACCTCAGTTCTGTGAATTACTAGCTTCTTGAGCTTGGTCCCACTGATTCCCTTTACTGTATCACTAAGTTCTCATCTGTGCAAAGTGGCAGCAATAATAACAGTGCCAGCTCCTTAGATTATCTCAAGGCTTTAACAGAGCACTTCATGCTCTCAGACTAAAGCTCAGTTAGCAGAAAACTGCACATGTTCTCTATTATTGGTATTATTTTAATGCTGTTATTATAGATTCATACAGAATCCTCAGACAGAGAGCGGAGAACCAGAGTAAAAATAATCACACTTAGATCTGGCACTCTACAGTGTGTTGTGTTTATCTGAAACTAAAACAGTCATATCTTTAGGCCATAAGTTGTTCATGTTAGAAATACATTCAGGGAGAAGAAATATAAATCAATTATTTTTGTGGGTTGATGTGTGTTTGTTTGAGTGGGTGAGACATGAGCACATGAAGATCAGAGGACAGCTTGCAACAATCATTTTCCTCCATCCACCCTGTGGGTCCTGAAATCCAGGTTGTCAGGTTTGGTGGCAAGTGCTTTCCTCCACTGAACCACACTAGGGACCTGGAACCAGTTGTTTTCTCAGCAGCATATCACTATAGACAAAAAAGGAAACTTCTCCTTTTCCATCCTTTCAAATCAACTGATAGCAAAGGTCAGCATGAATTTTATGTAAAAATCATTTTATGTGTTCAGCTTTGTTGGGAAAGTATCCTAAAAGCAGCCCTAAAAATAAGTTATGAAAGGGGTGATTTTTTTCAAAGAATTTTGTTTGTGTAAGTGTAAAGGGATGTAGCTCTGTGGTAGAGTGTTGACCTAACCTTTCCAGAACTTTGGATTCCATCCCAGCAATGAATAAACAATGGGAATGGAAAGGCAAGGTGTGATTGGCCTATGGGATATGTTGGACAAATTCGGAGGCTTCTGACATATTAGCTACTATTGAGTCCATTCTCACCAGCCTGAGCACTGCACTTATTTTGGCTTATCACAAATTATTTAGACACTGGCATCAAACTTCTTTTTCATGTTTCCAATTTCCTGGCTGTGTGTCCAGGAACTGATTCATGCGCTTCAAGCCTGACCTCTGTGGCTTCTCTCCTTTTGTCCCTCTTGCTCCATTCCCCAAAGCTCTATTCATCTGTCCTGTTAGCATTGTGACAATGATAGTGACTTCTGGATATTGCTGCTGATGGGGATTATATGACTGAATTCTTATATCCTCTGACTTTTGGGGAGTATTTTTTTTTCAATGAAAAATGCCAGAGATAGAGATAAATGGAGAAAAGACTTAGAGTTCAGTGTATCTTCTAGTTACATCAACTAATTCTGTCTGAAATTCCCCAAGGAAGCTATGTTTGTACACAGAAGTGTTATTTTGCTCAAAATGGGCACCAATACTCTGGCATTCTTTCCTTTTAGCTCCAAAAACTTCTTGTTTGCCACAAACGTTTGGGTTTATTAAAGTCAAGCTGTAGATTAAACTTCACTCTATGATTCTAAACCCCTTCTTTGGAGGTAGGGTGTTCAAGAGCTAGTACTTAATATTGTTAATCACTGCCATGATTGAATTTGTGTGTGGGCGGGTGGGTGTGTTAACTTAACACACCTTAGAGTTATATGGCAAAAGGAATCTCAATTGAGAAAATGACTCCATCAGAGTGCCTATAAATATGTCTACAGGGCATTGTTTTTTGACTTAAGATTGACATAGGAAAGTCCAGTCCACCGTAGATGGCAATGTGCCTGGAGAGGTGGACCTGAGTTGTTTATGACCACTGCTTCAGTTCCTGCCTCCAGGTTCCTGCCTTGAGTTCTTACCTTGCCTAGGGTATAAACTGTTACAAATGTAAGCCAAACAAGCTGTTCAAGATCTTCTTTGGATATATAGCAAGTTCAAGACCAACCTAGATTACAGGGTACACTTTCTCAAGCACAAATAAATAAATAGATAGATAGATAGATAGATAGATAGATAGATAGATAGATAGATAGAAGTAGATGGGCCTTTTACAGTAGCCTGAGTGTGAATTGGGGAAACATTCCCCTACCTGCTCCTGTTCAAGCAGAAAACACTTTAGCAGCATTCTCTTTTCAAATTAAAGCCTTTCAAATGAACTTTGTAGAATTTGGCAGGTCTTGCTGTTAAGTCTTTTTTTCTAAAGCCAAATTTTGCTAGCCTATACTCATTAGCTAAGTACCATCTCCTAAATGTCCTCACACAGTACTGGCAGCTGGGAACCAGGAGATAAATGTGGACTTCTGGGGACATTCCATATTGAAATCATTATGTATACCATCATATACTCTTCTAGCCCTTTTTAAACATCAGATCCACAATACTAAATTGTAATTCTTCATATCTTCAACTGTTTGCTGGAGTGCTATCATATCCCAATGCTTCAGACTAGACAGACAGTAACTATCATATACTGCTGGTCAGTCCCTCAGAACTAAAGGGAATTGGGTCATGTGATTAGCGGAGCGAAAAGTCTCATTACATTATGGGCAATATAGAAAACCAGGAAATCCAGCTTAATTTCATTTTAAACTCAGAAGTCCACAGCGCGGTGACACAAATGGTGTTAGTTCTCAAAGGATAGACAAAGACTCAGGCAAAACAGAGAAGAGGGAATCACAGGAAACGGTTTTCTCCTTTTTCCGCCTTTTGTTCTTTTTAAGTCCTCAAGAGAATCAATGGGAACCACTAATCCTGAGGACAATCTGCAGCATCCATTGCCTACTGATAGACATACTTAGAAAAGGTACTTAATTCGGATACACCATGGTCCCATTAAATAAGTCTAGAATTTGCCACCATATTTTCTCTTGCAGAAAATGTGTTTTCTACTTGTGTTCTGTTACTGCTATGCCCTTTCACCCAAATGAGCCCTCTTGAAACAAATCCACAATATAGGACATTTCAAGTAGTCTACTGCCTTCAGGCTCTGGTTGCCTGGACCAACCTCTCCTGCTAGCCTAGTTGTCCCAGAGTTATATATTACAATGCAGATAAAAAGCTTTGACTGACAGATTTCTCCCTGGATGCAGCCAATGCTAAAGGTGCCCCTGACTTTCTATTTGAAAATTGATTTATCTGAAAATGTACTGTATGTGGCCTTGTAAAACAAGAAACACATATACACAACATTCGGAGAGAGAGAAAGACAGACAGACAGACAGACAGAGAGAGAGAGAGAGAGAGAGAGAGAGAGAGAATGGCCTTTGAATTGCAACTGCATCTGGCTAAGCAGCAACACAATTAATGTGGCGGTATCTAGCGATCTGAGAGTGGAAATATGGAGTCAGTTTTCAGTCTGTGTAAGGAAAAAAGCATCCAAAAGTGATATACTGAGAGCAAGGAAAGTGCAAACTAATGGGGGGCTGGTTAAATTCATCTCCAATAATTCATTTAGAAATGAGTTGCAGAATAGAGCCGGAGGAATCTGAAAATGTCAAGCCGAGAGCCCTGTTAAATGACTTTCCAACCATTACCCAAGGTCAGGAGAAACATTAGTTTGAAACCAGGCAAGTTCTGGCTCTTTGTTTCCAATTTTCACAAGAGGATATTTCTTGTACTCCAGTGTGCAGCCCTACTCTTAAAGGAATAAAAAGGAAACAAACCAGAGATAAACAAATTTAAACCAGATTACCTTGGCTTTATCTGTTAAAAGACGTCCATTTAGGAGAAGCCACAGTTGGGTGTGAATTATTTAATGCCCATATCCTTCCCAACTTTAAGTATTTTTTTAAGCTAGGTATCAAGACCATTAATAATTGACAAAGCATTTGTAAACCCTTAGCAAATGAACAGTCAAGGGACACATTAATAAAACATCTTTTTTGTTAAAAAAAAAAAAAATCTCTGTCTCTGGGCTGATCTCATGCTGTTGTCCCAGAGTACATGAGGCTGCCTGCTCCAACTGCAGCTCACAATGCTGCTCAGCTCACTTAAGCAAGGTGAGGCAGAGGGCAAAGGCCACTGCCTTTTAGGAAATGAGGCCATCTTTTATTTAGATATTCACAACTCTCCTGCTGAGTAAAAGCTCCGAAAGTAAATAAATTCTTACCCCCAAATTTCTTCCAGATAACTAAATATAAATTTAGTGATGAACCTTTCAACGTTTCTATTTGCAAAGCAAAACACTGAAGAGCCCAGGGAATTGAAGGGTTAGGCATTTAGGAAGGGCCAATGAAAATATTCACTTCGAGGTCTCAGTTCACATTCAGCCCAGGCAGAAGGAGCAGTCAGGGTCAGTGAACATTTCGGCTTTGAGGCAGTTAAGTGGCTTGGCTCGTCTTTTCTCACTGTATAATGCAGGAGATATAAAAATGCATTTCCCTGACGTGGCATCTTTTTTCTGAGCAATGAAGAACAGTGAACACACATGAAGGAGGCAGCTATCCACCTGTCAGTGCCCTTGGCTAAGTCATGTTCTCAAAGAAGCTCAATGTAAATAAAATCAACAGGACAGTATGAGGATTGGGGAGGGCCGGGCATTTGCCATGATACTTCAGAGTGGGTTACACACTTGACAGAAAGAGTTGGAGGTTTTCTAGTCAAGATGTCGTCATCAAGTCATCAACCTGTATGTGAAGTCACACAAAGACCATTTTAAGGCATTTCTGTGACTAACAACAGGTGTAACCTTGGAGGCGACTTTGGAACCCAGGCCTCTTCTCCATCCTCTCTTTCCTATCCTTGCCATAGGTAAGAGGTTTTTCTTCTACATGTAGATACCATGGTATATATGTTGTTCAAAGCAACAAGGCCATTCAACTCTGGCGTAACATCTCAAGAAGTGGCAGGCAAAGTAACTCCTTTGCCTTCTAAATGATCTTTTGTTAATGTCACTGGGCGTGATTATAACTATTACCACAATTTTTGTGGCAAATTTCTGAAGCAGGCTTGGTCCTTATGTGATAGTGCACTTTTAATTCAGTCCCTACCTACAAGAGCAATATGAATAAATTGAGAAACAAGAATTAGCTGTTTTGAGACAGAATCTCTCTGTGTAGTTCAGGGATATTATTCCCTAGTGTGTTTTAATTTCTTAGTGATTGGATTACAAGTGTTCATTAGCACACCTGGCCACCAAAATAACTATCAAAGGCCATGTATGAAAAGTATAAATGACGGTATTGATTATATGAGTTCAAGGAAAAATCACCTGTGGGGAGGATAATCTTTTGGTTAATTAATGAAAGGTCAGAGATTTGAGGTGTAATTTTAGAAGAGAATTGCCCTCAAGCAAATGTTTTTCAGGACATAAAGACAATGAATCTGAAACTACAATCACACAAGGAAGAAAAAGACACCAGGGAAAGAAGCAATATCTTCTCAGGGACTCCATTTCTTTTCCATAAAATGACAAAAACCTTCCTCTCCATTTTTCAAAGGAAAAAATTCAGCTTTTCTTACTCTGGGATTTAAAACATGAAATAACTTAAGAAACTATATCTTTCTATGTAAGGATAAATTCAAATAGCTACATATGTCTTGTAAAAAACATTGCTCAGGTGCCATTTCAAAGACAGGACAAGGACTCTTAGAGAATATTAGATATAGGCACAAAGAACCTTAAATCAAACTTTTCTTCTTTGCATATTGTCTCCCCAACAATAACATGTATATTTAAAATATATGTATGTATGTTTGTATAACTAAACAAAATCAGCAAGCATTTACTTTGACTGTAGACACAAAAGGCCTGGAAATTATTCTTTGTTCCACATAAAGTTACAAGAAAAAAAAACTTACTTCCTCCTCTCAGTTGATATTTAGCCCCTGCTGGCATCCCAATCACTCACTCCCTGTCCCTCACCCGGCCATTTGCTTCTGTAATCATCTTGTTCTTCTTGTAGCAACACAATTCTCTCCAACAGCCTCCTATATCCTTGCAGGCAATGGGCTGTGTCCGTCTCTATCAGCACAAAAAGATGCAATAGAAACGGTCCGAAGTAGAGTGTCAGTGCAGGTCCAGCGATAGGGATGTGGGCTGTTGCAAACCCCTACTTACTCATGTACTATGTTAGATGAGTCCTGCCATTAGACCCCCTACTCCCGCTTTGTTTCTATATTGCTTCACTGTGAACTTTTCTAAAGCTAAGTCCACCCAGCTATTAAAATAAAGGGACCATTACTGCCTTTTGTGCCTGTACTAAAGAACAAGCTAAGCGCGTAAACACACACACACACAAACACACACACACACACACACACACACACAGCCCAGTGGCACTGAAGATCTCATCAGCGTTTGACAGGAAGATATTTAATTAACGCTCATACCTGTCTCCCCTGCATGAGACAAACAAATCAAGGAGCTTTAGAAGAATAATTAATTCAGATGGAAAAGAAGCCTCAGATTTTTTTAAAGGAAAAGAACAAAACCAATCACAAAAACAAACCAAACAACAACCACTGAACACCAAGAGAGAATGAAGCGGTAGGTGTCAGAGGCGTTGAATTGTCAGGAGTGAGGAGCCTTAGGAGTGTTGTCACCAAGCCTGCTTTCTGAGGTCCCACCAAAATATATAGTGCCATATCAGGGGCTTTAATATGTGTCTTGAAAAACAAACAGTGCACTCAGAGCTTTTAAGTAATTCTCCTGAATCTGTTTTGGGACCGTGCCTGGAGGAAGTAATGATATCACAGAAAGGGCTTTTCTATTTTACTGTCCCTGACTCTTACCCTATCTTCAATCATTCCTGCTCATGGAAAAGAAGTCGAACACTGCCTGAGGAGTTTATAGAGTATCCATCAGTGCTCTGGTCCATCTCCTTCACTCTCTTCTTGTACATTGATCTTGTACACAGGGTTCTATTTCCTTGTAGATAGACATAGGGAAGTTTATGATTCTCTTAAGGAGATGATGATGCATTAACCAGATCATTGGGGTCATCCATGAAAACACATGCAGATTTTTAAATCCTTCCTTCCTTTCTTTCTTTCTTTCTTTCTTTCTTCCTTCCTTTCTCTCTCTCTCTCTCTCTCTCTCTCTCTCTCTCTCTCTCTCTCCCTCCCTTCCTCCCTCCCTTTCTCTCTCTCACTTTTGCTCTCTTTCTCTCTCTCTCTCTCTCTCTCTCTCTCTCTCTCTTTTTTCTTTGTAATTCAGCTGTGTTTTGTTCTGTTTGAAGTCTACCTTTCTCTCAACTATTTAGAATTTGAATTGGGAGATTGATGTTTATAGTACTCACCTCGTTACTTCTTTTACCTAGCAGAAGAAATGTTTAGATATCATAATGACATAAATTAAACATCATTTTCTTTCTTTTGTTATATTAATGGACTCTTAATAACCTTTTGATTTTGATTTATGGCAAACCATGATAAAAGCAAGAGGGATATTCACACAATCAGAAATTATTCTTTTAATGTATGCCTATTTGATGTTAAACATTTTGGACAGTTGTCATCTTGCTGAAGAATTATCAAATAAAAATATGTGAATCAAGAAGCCCTGGGTATATTTGAGAGAAGTGTCAGAAAGGACAAGCTATCATTTTACATCCTAGAGTTTAAACTTGTTATATTTCTATCCATGATAGTTTTCTAGAAATTTTCATTTATTAAAAAGTAAATTCTTTCATAAGGCTTTCTGCATTGAAAAAGAGGAGTCTCCTCTGCAAAAACTTTGCTCCTTTGCTCTCTTCAGGTACAGAATAGGGTGGCACTCCTTGTGGCCTCTGGCTCTCTCATCTCACCTGTTTTCATCTTTCAAACCTTTGAAGGCCACTTGGGATTATATCCTTGGGACTGTATCTTGCACTGGCTCCATCTTGTGATCCCTTCCTCTACTTCCTGTCTTCCAGGAAATGAAGAGCAGGTTTGGTTCCAGTCTTCCTACCACTATGATGCTTTCTGCTCAAGAGCATGGGACCAAGTGACCAAGGACCCTTTGAAACTGTGAGTCCAAAGGACAATTGTCCATTTGTAGCAGTTCTTTCAGATATTTTCATCAGGACTACACAAAAAAATTGTTAAATAATATAAGCATGTAAATATCTATACGGTTTCTCATTATCTTATAAAAATGATCCATATAAAATATATGATTAGTGCAAAACATAAATATAAAAGGGAAGTAAAGATTTGTTACTTAAAGGGAGAGATAGAATTCGGAGCTATAAAATGGGAAATGAGAATGTGTTGACAGGATGGGAAAGATTGCACTTCCCTGCATAAAACTTGGGTTGTTTGTTCTGACTAGAGGATGCCACAAAATGAATGGATAAAGAAGTATATAACAACAGATTGCCAAGGAAATTCAAGATGGAATGGGAACAGTAACAAATGCATGCAATTATTGTAGTATACATAAATGATGGAAGGGCATTTAGAATGTCAAGGGGAGAATAGATAATTTAAACGCTTTGACAAACAACCATTTGATTATGTATTCTACTAGCCTACTGCAAAAAAAAAATATGCGCCAGATGCAAATACTATCATCCTCTCATTAGGGAATTTAATTTTCAAAGAGTATGGATTAGCCATTCTGTTTTTTTTTTCCCTGTTAACTAAGATAAAGTCAACTGCTAAAGCGTACTTTGATTCTTTCCAATGAGGGAAGGAGAGGTTACATTGAAATATGTGGGGTTGGACTGTAATTCCTTCTGTAGAGAACAAGAGGAATCAACACAAAATGCTGAAATACATTCATGTGCATGCATACATAGTTCCTGGACCTGACTGTGGAAGGCACCTGGATGTAATGATCACTTGGAAAGGAAGCATATGAACCATCCATATCTCTGTTGCTAAACTTGTTAAACATAAATCTCCAAGAAAATCAGCAGGAGAATAGGAGTAAGCACTCCTGGGGCTGAAGGACAAGTCACAAAATTGAGACAGTGATACTCTGTGGTATTAGGGAAAAAGAAAGTACCCCAGAGGTACTTAAGCTCAAATAGCTCAGAGGTCTGCATGATATAACTCTCAATGACATCATCTAGAAATTTTGAGAAAAAAAATAAGTGAGGTTAATGCCATGGAATATAATATTATATGAGCATGCAATCATATATATAATATTTATGTAATAATAAAAGTAAATAATTGAAGAAATAAATAGTAGCAGAAGATAGCTATTTTGTAGTAGAAATTTAGTTAATAATCTATTATTATGGTAATAAAATAACCATTTTCTAGCACAGTAAAAAACTATGCAGGCTGGATTCTTTGGTAGGTAATATAATCAATGAACACATTTATATGTGTATGGTGAGAAGAACATTTACACTGAAACAGAATATGTATAGCTGTGAGATATTCGCTGTTAAGAGAACCCTCTTAGTTTCCAGTAACACAGACTGGTGGACCCATCTACAGCAAGTGATCTGATGAGTATCACCCATACGGGGTCCTTTGGGTGAGCGCGTAGTTCAGTGGTAGAGTGCTTTGCTTAGCATGTTGAAGGCCCTGAGTTTGACTGAGATCCAATAGCATAAAAAATTAAAAATCAAGAATTTTAAAAGTGAAAATGAAGAGATACCTCAAATCTTATCTTTTATGCCTCAATGAATTTGGATGAATGTATCTCATGTCGTATTGTTGCCAAAGATGTGTGACCTCAATCTTATCCTGAGAAAACATCCCATGAGTCCACAGGAAGGTTCATTAAGCACAACTGGTCAGTGCTATTCAATACTGTCAAAAACACCAATGAGAAAAAAAATCCCCAAACCACCACAGACTATACATTACTAAATAAATTAAAACCTAGGAAATGCCAAATCCAAGACTGGATCCTCAACCAGAGAAATAACCTAGTTGAAATATCTATAAAATGTGAGTAATGAATGTGCATAAGTCCATAGTGTTGGAACTGGAATATACCCCATGGTAGTTTCTGAGTATTGACACATGGACTATGGAAGCTATTAACTGGAGGCGAAGGTTAGTGAAGATAACCTGCATCCATTTTACAGTCTACTAGTGGGTCATGTTATTCCAAAACAAACATTTTAAAAGATTAAATATAGATTTAATTCTTTAAAACTCAAAAGAAAAAAAATACAAAATTTTGATTCCAAGTTGCCTTAGTTAGGGTTCCTATTGTTACAATAATCAAACAGGAGAAAAGGGTTTATTTGGCTTACACTTCCATATTTCTGTTCATCATCTAAGGAAGTCAGGAGAGGAATTCAAACAGGGCAGGAACCCGGAGCCAGGAGCTGATGCAGAGGCCATGAAGGGGTGCTGCTTACTGGTTTATACACATGGCTTGCTCAACCTACTTTCTTTAGAACCCAAAACTCAGGGATGGCACCACCCAGAAGGGACTGGGCCCACACCCATCAATTACTAATTAAGAAAATGCCTTACAGCTAGAGCTTATGGAGGCTTTTTCTCAATTGAGGCTCTTTGTGATTATTCTAGCTTGTGTTAAGTTGACATAAAGCCAGGCAGTACACAAACCAAATGAGATATTAGATCCACATCTATATAACCACTGTGGTTATGGTTTTCCAGTTTTGGAGAACTACTATATCTTTCACTAGTTTTAGAAATTCTGAAACTAGGTAGGCTGCATCATCTCTGCCTTTTATAGCAGAAATAGTCCCACCATAGGGCCAGTGGAGGAGAGAACAGTTGTGTGCCACCACAACAAATTAGACACAGACTGAAGAAACTGACGCTTAGAAATTTACCCAGGATCAAAACCAGTTAAGCAAATTCACTGGAGTGACATCCTGACATTCTTCTGCTTGGCAGTTCCTCCCGGTGCAGGGCAATGGCTTGTCAAGCTCATTTTGCACATCTAACATCTGAGATATCTGCTCCATGACGGAGTCTGTGCTGAGAGCTTTCTAAACAACATTGAAACTTATTGCCATAGCTCTCTATGGTTAGCAACCAGCACAGCCCCTATTGTCAGAGAGAGATGGGAGTCAAAGAAGCTGCGCAATGACAGATTTTGAATGTAGGCTTTTTCTCTGATTGCGATCCCACATCTATACCAACTGTACAAAGTGCCCTGTGCAGATGAAGGCTAAGTGCTGTGGACGGTTACATGCTGTCCTCTCTTCTTCTCCCGCTCTCTGTAGAAACTCTGAGTGCTCCTGGTACCTAATTATGACTGCTGGCTCTTTTTGAAAAGGTCACATCAAGGCCCTTAAGGTACGTTTTCCATCACATGCCATGCCAGCATATCTCTGCCAGGGCTGTCATTTGTTGCTATGCATTTCCTATATTTTCATTTGCTTTCTTTTGGGGAAAGTGAAAGCAGATTGGAGGGCAATATAGGGTTAATGAAACAAGCATGCTGTAATTACTCATTATAAAATATCTCGGGCTTAGTCGTGGCCTTGAAGGATATCCTTTGAGGGAGAAATAAGTATCTCCTGGGGCAACAGTGAGAGAAGATACAGGTAGAGGAGGGTGGGCTGCCTGGTTTTTAGTGATTTTTGATTAGAAGCCGAAAACATATGTTTCCTGTCAAAGGCACTAGGAAAGAATTCACTTAGCAATGGAAAGCAGAACAAACATATTAAAAAAAAAACCCACAAAAATCAAAATCCCAGCAGCCTACTTTGCTCATACTATTGCTAGGTAACGTTTTTCCTTAAAATGACAGTTTGAAACAGAAGCTGGAAAGGTTCCGGTGCTACTGGCTGTTGTCCTCCGCACAGAGCCCACTGAGTGTGCACAGGCTGTTGTGGCTGACTCCTGCCAGGTCTCCCTCTCTTTCCAGAAAGGTTGGAGAGTGACATGATTAGGACACTTGGAATGAAATCAAAGCTGTCTCTTAATTGGAGGGAAAGCGAATGCAGAGCAGGAGGCTTGCTGAAATAATAAAGAGGTGCTGCTCTCTTGTCCTTTAATGCCAAAGGCCGAACGGTTTGCTCTCTTAATCTTTATTCCAAAGCCATTGTGGAGGTTAATGTTTTGCTTTTCTGTGGCAAAATACATTTATATTTCTGTAACTCAAGCTGGGAGAGCCATAGGTTGAAAGGCCGGATTCGGGGTTGATTTACCTCTACTGTAGAGGCACAGAGTATCACCCTACAGAGCCTGATGTTACCACCTCCTGCTTTCTGTTGGTGAAGGAGTGCTGAGGACCACTGACTAACAGCCGAGTTCAGGGCAGAGAGGCCCAGGAAATGTGTTTGTGGGATCCACCGCATCGCTTTCTGTATTAAATCTCCAAGGCATGAATGATGGGTATCTTAGATTGCATTTCTAGTGCTGTGATAAAACACCATGACAAAAAGCAACTTGGGAAGGAAAGGCTTTGTTTCAGTGTTAAATTTTCTGGGCACACTCTATCACTGAGGTGGAGACAGGGCAGGAACTCAGGGCAGGAGCCTGGAGTCAGGAACAGAAGCAGAGGCTGTGGAGGAAGATTGCTCACTGGCTTGCTCCTCATAGGTTACTCAGTCTGTTTTTTTTTTAAACAAAAAAAAAAACAAAAAAAAAAAAACAAACAAACAAACAAAAACTCAGGTCTACCAGTCCAGGAACAGCTTCGTCCACAATGGGATTAGCCCTCCCACATCAATCACTGATTAAGAAAATACACCCCAGATTATCCCACAGGCCAATCTGGTTGGAGCATTCACCTAATGAAAGTTTCTGCTTTCCAAGGGACTCTAGCTTGGGTCAAGCTGATATAAAACTGGCTAGAATAATGGGTAAAGAAGTAGGAATTTGAAGTTTTATCTATTTACTTCTGTATCCATAGCCATCAGGGGGCTTGTGCTATAATTCTTTATTAATTTACTTGAGTTGTACATATTAATGATGTTTCCTGTATGTTTTCAGCTTTCACTATGCAAGTCCAGCCTTCCCCTAGCTACCACACACAAACCCATCAGAGCTTCTAATCTCTAATCACCACTATTCTATGCTCTGATCAACAATTTTTAACTTTCCACACATGAAAAAGTTGTTCTTGTCTCTCCCCGGCTGTCTTATGTCACTTAACACAAAGACTTTTAGCTTCATCTCCAGTTGCCTGTGACAAGCTTCCATTCTTCCTCAGGACTGAATGCTATACTTTTGTTTCTACAGACAACATTTTCTTTACATACTGCTGATAGGCCTAGATTGACCCTGAATCTTAACTCCAAAAAAAAAAAAAAAAAAAAAAAAAACCAGCATTGAAATAAATGTGTGTGCAAGTACCTCTTTGATTTTGCTTTTCTGGTTAAATTTCTCCTGTGTACGTACCCAACTGTGGGATAGCTGATCATATGGAAGATCTACTTTTACATTTTGGAGGAATTTCCATGTCTTAGAGTTTCTATTGCTGCAGCTGACCAAAAGCAAGTTGAGGAGGAGAGTGCTTAATTCAGCTTACACTTCCTCATTGCTGTTCATCATGAAAGAAAGTCAGTACAGGAACTCAGACAGGGCAGGATCCTGGAGGGAAGAACTGATGCAGAGGCCGTGTGGAGAAGGGGTGCTTATGACTTCCTTCCCCTGGCTTGCTCAACCTGCTTTCTTATAGAACCTAGGGCCCCCAGCCAAAGGATGGAACTAAACACAGTGGGCTTGGCCTTCTCCCCATTGATCACTAATTGAGAAGATACTTTACTGCTGGATCTCATGGAGGCCTTTTCACAACTGAGGCTCCTTCTTCTCTGATGACTCCAGCTTGTGTCCAGTTGACAGACAAAACCAGTCAATACACCCCATAATGGTTTATTCATTTATAATTATACCCAAAGCATATTCTTTCTGGACGTTGTCACCAGTAGTTGCTTTCTTGTTGTTGTTTTTATAGTATCTGTTGTGAACAGAATGAGATAATATCTCACTGTCGTTTTGGGTTCCCTGACAGCTAATGGTGTTGAGAATCATTCCAGTTAGTTCTTGTCAACCCGACACAAACTGGAGTCATCTGCAAAGAGGGAGCCTCAGGAGAGGAATTGGGTCCATAACCCTGGCCTATGGGGCAAATTTCTTGATTAATGGTTGGTATGGGAAGACCTACAGCACTGTGAGAAGTGCCACCCCTGGGTTGTATTAGCAAGGTAGCTGAGCAGCCCTGGGAAGCAAGCCAGTAATCAGCATTCCTCTACGGTTTAGGTTTCAGTTCCCATTTCCAGGTTCCTGTCTTGAGCTGCTGCCGTGACTCGATGATTAATTGTGACTTATACACTGAAGTAAACCCTTTCCTTCATCAGGTTGTGTTTGATCAGTGTTTAATCTCAGCAAGAGAGCAGCCTGGGTTGTTTTTGATGGTTAAACATAGGTATAGAAACAAAACTGAACTTTTTTTCTTTCTCTCTTTTTTATCTCTATTCTTTATTTTTTTTATATTGATATAGAAAGTCCACCAGAGATGACCACTCAGATACAATCTATGGCCAAATGAAAATCTATTCCATCCAGCTGAGGCTACCCTCAGGTATTCTGGGCATCCAGCTGTAGCCCTCGAGTGTCCAGATCAAGGGTTTTTTAAAGGCAAAAAGCACATCCTGGCATCTCACTTGTCAGTTGTTTTCTGTCTGTGTGTGTGCGTTTGTGTGTTTCAGGTGTTATAGCAGTAAGTTGTTTATGAGAAGCTAACTGCTTAGCTGGAGGGGTTTCTACACAAGCAGGTAGTTTAACAGAAACTATGTTAGATGGGGCATCTTACCTCAGGTTTCTTGAATACAGTTGGGTAAATTTCATTGGAATTCTTCATCAAGCAAATCAAATTCTAGTTAAACCTGAAGTGACCTCAGCAGGAATACAAGATGGAGGGGCCTCTGCACTATCTTGCCCTTATAATATGTGCCGTAAATGCTTGCTTCGGAGGATAAACTTAGAGTTAGCAGTAAACATTCAGCGGTGTTATGGAGAGACATATTTTATAAATCAAAAGACTGGCAACGTCAGATCCCAGGAACAAACAAACAAAAAAAAAAACCCACAATTTTTTTGCAAAAAAAGAAAACTTGCTCTATGAGAGCCTCATAACCAAACATATGAAAAAAAGTTTAGTTACTGATGACCTGGCTTTGGTGGCAGAGACCTGTGATTCCAGCATTTAGGAATCTAGGACAGGAAGATCATGATTTTGAGGCCCATCTGAAGTGTTTTGTCTCAACAAGCAAGCGAACAACAAATAAAATACATACGACTATGATCTGTCAGAGAAGAATGTGTTTATGCATATTAAGTAAAAGGATTTTTAAAAAATCAAATATAGCTGAGGGCAAGGTATTACTAAGTCAAGCATTCCTCTGAGTGCCACACTTCTCCATGCAAACCAACTACATTTCATCTTGAACATAAACTTTAGAACATGCGTATCATCACAGAAATGTCTATCAGTAAGCATTTTAATCTTCTTAGGGCATCATAGCAAAATGCCGCTTTGGAACTGAACAATATGACATTATTTTTCACAATTTAATAGTTTGGAGAACCTGAGTTCAAGAGGCCAGCAAAACCCAGGCTGGCAGACTCCAGAATGCTGGCAGGTTGACAAGGAAGGAATGGGAGTTCAAGGTCAGCCTGGACTGGACTGTGAGTTCTAGACAAGCCTGTGAAATGCTGTCTCAGGAAAGGGGGGTGGTGGTAGAGTGGCCTCTCTCTGTTGAGAGTGAGGAGATGGTGGTCTGTTAGTTTTGAGAATTTGCTTTGTTTTTGTAAAAAGTATCTTTTTTACCTTACATGGAGCAGGGGAACTTCTTGCAAGAAAACCATAAGAACTCTACCCCCTTAACCTCATATGAACATAATTACCTCCTGAAGGTCCCATCTCAACATTGTCACACTGGTTGTTAGTGCTTTAAGATGAATTTTAGTGAGAAGGGCATGGATTATAATGCTTTAGTGATTAACTCCAAGTCACCAATAATGCATTTGTGTCATACCAAGGACAGAAAGAAGTAAAAGCATTTTCCTTTCCCTGCGGAGTTGTTTAACCATGAGGAGTCCAGATTTAAATTCCCTTCTTCTTGCTCGCCGCGTCTTCTGTCTGCCAATTGTGTCTGAATCTGTACCTGTCTGCAGGCTGTCTCGTGAATCTGTCTGCCCTGTTTCTTTGTCTATCTTTTTTTTTTTTTTTTTTTTGAGTCTCTATGTCTGCCTGGTGTTTGAGCTGTGCCTGTTTTTGTGTGCGTGATGTTTGTCTGTTGTGTGACTGCCTGTGTGTCTGTGGACGGTGTCTCTCCATCTGTGTGTCTGTTGCTAAGGAAGATTTTTGCTTGTGTGCTTGTCCTCAACAAAGGGTTTCACTTTCTGTTTATCGAACAGCACAGAAAGCATCATATGGAGAAATAATGAGATACTTTACAAAAACATTTAACAGAGTTTTATAAGGGATTAAGTCACTGGCTCCATCTGATTTCAACTGACCCAGATAACAAACCACATTGTTCATCAACCAATATCTGCAAATGCATGTTTTTCACCTTGATGGTGGATTTTAGGAAGTTGCTTTCAAGTTTTTTATTTGCTGCTTTCAGCAAATGACACCCAGTCATTATTCTGGGTCAAGGGCATAGAAGAGTACATATTTTATGTTTAAAACTATGCATTATCTTAGCTTGGAAAACTGGTTACTTGGGAAATTCAAGGCAAGGAAGGTTGATTCTTTCATTTGTTCTCTTAAAGGCATGTAAAACAAACAGTTTGGGGACCCAGCAGGGTAGCAGTCTTAAGTCTTAAGTGACTTTAGGTTGTATTATTAACTTTGGCTGTGAGAGCTAGCATAATGTTCAGTCTCTTAAGATGTAAAAGATATGTTCAGAATAATGCATTGTCATAAATGCCTGGATACAAGAGAAATGAATTCTTTGAGGCTAGCTTTTCAATCCAGCTCAATTTAAACCAGACTATGGCTACATTCATGGGTTGCTTCTTTTATGGATTATCTGTTATGCTCTAAATAATTACATGTTTGATTAAATAGCACTAGTTATCTTGCTGTAGAGGAGATATGCAAATATGCCTTATAAGAAAATGGGTTTTATATTCATTTTCCCTGCAAAAGGCAATTATGGTAGAAGAAAAAATTCCACAGAATTCATAACCAGTACATCATTAGTTCATCAAGCAAACAGTGTTATGAGTCTCACACTGGACTTTTGGGAAAGAATCCTAATGTCTGTGACTTGGTCTTGTGCAGACATGCCTTCTTCCTTTATTGGAAATTTTGTTCTGGATCAGCTTTCAGTCTTATGGACATCCTCTTCAAGTCTTTTTGATGGAGTTTTAGAAAGTTCTTAAGGCAGACATAAAAGTAACTTTTCAAATGGCATGAATTAGTCTATATTTTTGTCACCATGAAGAAAATCTCATGGTTAAACTATGGTCTACTTCCTTCATTGCTTTTAGGCCTGGGACAAGGCAATAATATCATATCAAAAGGCTGTTGTAGAGAAAGGCTTCCTGTGGCCTCCAGGAAGTAAACAATGATCCAGAAAGGGACCAGAGACATGACAAACCCTTGTAGAGGACACCTTCAGTAACATACTTCCTCTAACCAAGGCTATATATCCTACTTGCTCTCTCTTCCTTTCTAGAGTGAAAATTCTAGAACCATCAGCTTTCCTCGTGTTGCTGATAAAATGGAAAGGACTAATTCTGGCAAATTATATAGATCAGTGTCTCGTCATTCTGAAAATTGGATAGATATTGGCAATGCAACAAGGAGAGATGGAAAGTCAAAGAGAAGATGTGAGTGAGGATGAACATTTTAAAGCCATAGAAAACTTTACTTGGAAGTTCATTTTCAGTGCTTCCTACTTCCTCTGGTCTCCTCTTTTTAGCAAGGTACATGGTTGCTTGGGAGCCATGAACATCCTCAAACAACAGAACCACTTCTTTCATTACCTAGTTATCTTTGTACCTTTACCTCCACCATTTTTCTGGAAGGACCTTGCTCATGTTGAATCAGGGGTTCAGCCAGATCCAGAATGAGCCCATTTATGTGTACTAATCTAGAAGAATCACGTATTTATATGACATGTTCTTTGGTAGTGCAGGCTGAGATGTCAGCATATCATATTTAGTATGATGGAGACAAAATACAACCCTAGCAGAAGCCAACATGCTTGGGAACAGATTTAGGTCTCTATCACACTTATCATCATTTAACTCTTGCTAAAACTGATCATTTTAATTGAAGTACCCTTCCTTCTTCTAAAACAGAGGGTTACAATGATTACTTAGCAAGTTTGTTATACAGCACCAATGAATCTAATTATTTGTCTGTCATTTGTTATAGAGCATATTCTAAAATGGCTAATAACTCAAGACTGAGAACAAGTGATTTTTTTAAGTCATCCCTCAGTATCTATATAGTATTGACTCCTTTCAAATTATTTAATTTGTTTTTATTGTGTATATGTGAGGGTCAGAAGACCAACTTCAGTGTTAGTTTCCATCATAGAATAATGAGATTGACCTAAAGCCTTTAGGTTTGTACTGCAAACATTTTCACCAACTGAGACATCTGGTAAACACAAGTAAATATTTTGTAAATTATTTTTCTTATTTTGTCATTCTTAAAACAAATTTCCACTGGTAACCTTGGATGACCTTGAATTTATAGAGCTGTGTCTGCCTTTGCTTCCTAATTCCCTGCTGGGACTAAAGGAAAGTGCTGCCACAATTGGCCTAAACCCTGTTTTCTTTATCATTGTGGAAAATCAAAGGCAATAATATTGGTTAGTTTACACCTACACTATGTACCAGCTATTTAAGAGACAGTGCCTACAGTATTGTATTTCCTTTAAGTGGTTTAAACACAGAAAAGTACTAGAATGAACAAGTGCTGTTTTATAGAAAGTTTTCACTTTCTAATTTTGTTCCAAGTATTTACTTTAGAAACTATAGATTACATACTGCTCATGGGTCTTCACTAAGATGTTAAAAACAGAGAACAAACTTTGGTTTGGTTCATGGATCAGTAGAAAAATAAAATAAAGTCAAATAAAAATGAAAACCCTACAAATTCAGTTGTGAACTCTGCCTTTGTGCAGGTTGAGTTTTTCATTCAAATTCAGTTCCATTGAAGTCCCCATTTCTTAGAGCACCTTTTGTTTGCATAAAGGACAGAGTATTTCCTGTTAGGGTCTGATTACTTAGAGAGACTAATGGGTGTAGGAGTAAATTTAAATCAAAACAACAATTTAAATTGTCCTCTTTGTTGTTGATTCATCTTTGAGTTCCGGTGAACTGTGACAAGCACTGTAAAGCCATCTGTGCCTCCTACACTTGCGGAAGTCCTCCCAAGAGATAAATGTCCCCGCATTCAACTGGACGCTTATAAATTGGATCTCCAAGTCATTGTTAAGTGAGAAGGTGGGGATACAATATAGCTTAAGATAAGAAGCAACTTGTAGCAAATGCTTGAATGGAGCCAGAGCAGTGACAGCCCTGTCCTGTTTTCAGTGAGATGTGTGTGCATCGTTTTATTTAACAAAAGTTCATTTATGAAAGGTGCAGCATGTCAGAAAGAAAACAGTACGGTCTAAAGGAAGCAGACTTGCCTGACGTACTAACATCTGCCTTTCCTCGTTGGGGCTAAGAAGAATACTATTCCAGATAAGAGGTTGTTCTCAACACTCATGCTTTAAGCAACTAAATTTTTAGAAATTAAAGTTCTTCAAAGGATTCAAAACCAGCATTCTCTTTCTCCTATATTTTTGTTATATAAGTAAGTCGATTTAAAATGGTCGGAAAACCACCCTTGCATTTGACCTTCTTGTTCCTTTGTGTCTATTCACGCTCCCTATGATGTATATGTAACATACAATAATATAATACTTTCTCTGACTTTTTAAATCCATAATTACTCTAATTTTGGAATTTCATAGTCAACACTTCTTCGATATTTTGTTTTGTTTCATATTTTTCTCATGCTATATACAGTGGTCTCTTTCTTTAACCTTTTAAATTTATTATTTCTGTCTGGAGATCTTAAAGTTTTCCACATACTTGTAGTAGATTCCTATATTGCCTTTTCAGCTTGGTACTCATAACTGAAAACTGAATTTTTTATACACAAGACTAAGCATGCTATGAAGGCCATAATGTCAAATGAAGTTTGGGGAGAGCAGTAGAAATCCTGAATTATTCTTCCTTTGTCCAGGATAGATCTACTTGGATAATCTGGTATAAACGTCTTCCAAGGCTAGAGAGAGAATTTAGTGGGTACCTGAGTTAGGATCCCTAGCATTCTTGTAAAATGTTGCAAGTGCAATGGATGGGAGGAGATGACAAAAAGGCAGATGATCAAGGAAAAATTAAAGATTTTATTGATAGAACAATCAAAAAATGTCCATGAGTATTATATGAGCATTTGTGAAAGTCTAACAAACCTTGAAAAATTCTTCAATTTTTCACAATAATATGAGGCCAGAATTTCTAAGTCACTTGCCCTTAGCTAAAATAGGGTGCTGGTCAGAGACTTAACATCTTTAAGAAAGTCGAGATGCTGGCTCAGGCTAGGGCATCCTTTCATCATTTTTATATTCACCAAGGACTGTGTTCCTGTAGCACTTGGGGTTATAAGGAATTTATAGTTCTTAATTCTAGGACCTTGTTGCCTATGGGCGTTTTAAATTTGTTCAAATAACATTAATAGATCCTTGGCTTTGACCAACATTGATTTTTTTATGCTAATGCAGCCCTCTCCTCATTTGGCATCTCTTTCTGCATCAGAGAGCCACCATGGCCACTCCTGCCCAGTGGCTTCCACAGCCAACCCTGGCCCTTTCCTTACTGAACTCACTCATCTTATGTCTAACAATACTTAATTAGCTTTCCTCTTCTATCATTGCAATTAGAAATACTTTCCCCAACCATTCAATATTCATTTTCAAATGCATCAACGAGAAAAAGCAAGAGCACTTGTTTGAACGAAGCCTTTACCTGAGGTGGGACACCAGAGTGCTAGCTGAGCCAGCATACAGCACAGCTGAGGGTAACTTTGTTGTTTGTGCTGGTGAATCACTTGTTTCTTCACACAGTCACTCGTGTGTATCTTGTTGCTCGCATTCTCTTGTTATTTCTACTTCCTGCTCTACCTGTCTCTTCCTATTCTTATTACATTAGGCACTGGCCACAGTTCTTGAAGAAACTTCAATTACAACTGTCAATAACTATTTTCCCAAGGTAGAATTATTTTGTTTCATTTCCTACCAGGAATTTGCACTCTATTTGTGCCCTTCATGATTCTGTTTCCAATATTCATGAGATTAAGATGAACATGTGGGATAGAAAGTTTAAAAGGGAGTTTTCGCCTCAGATCTGTTGTTTCTGGTACTTCCAGGACTGTTTTGTGTCCTCTCTGCAATGTTGCAAATGCAATATGATGCAACTGCTTGTTTCTCCCATTTTGTTTTGAGAAGAGCATCAGGTATACATTTTAAGTTCGTCCACCATTAGTGCTGTGATTTCTGTCCATCTGTCTAATTGTTATTGAACTTGGAAAAGTAGTTTTTGATTGAGGCGTAATGTAAAGTCATATTGATTACAGTAAATGAACTTTTCTGCCGTCATTGAGTCACTTGAGGAAAACAATATCTAGGACTGCATGTCATGTGACAAAGTCCAACTCTCATGCCACAGGCCCACGGATATTAGAAGTAAATCTCTTCTTTAGTTTAATATCAAAATCACATTGCTCTAAGCAAAGAGGACAGGAAACGTAAGTATGCAGTCCTGCTGTTCAAATGGAACACAAAGAAATTATAATGAGACCAGATTTTACCTTTAATCCTTCAAATAAGAAGCTTTTGTGCCTGCAGTTTTTAAATCAAAGCAATATACACTTTATTCTAGGTTGACAATCAAGAAATCCGTATCAAGAGGATATCAACAGTTTGCAGCTGCTGTCAGCCTGGAAGGAGGCTCAGTGCTGATTTCACTGATATGACTGATAACGATAGCACTCTGGGCAGATGAAGCACCTTTTCCTCGGAAACCCTGTAAAAGAAAAAGCATCACGCTTGCCAGCTGTGACTGCTTTTCGTTAGGTCTCTGGAGACTTGGATATGGCAACTGAAACGCCACTAAGACGGGAGGGGGGGGGGCACAAAGTCACAGGACAGGCATGACCCCGTTGCTATATACCTCATTGGGAACACAGAGGAATGCTGAGGGATTTAGTACCCCTAAGACTTGAACACGGGGATCTGAAGGTTTCCATCCCGAGGTCATTGTTTTGCCCTGTCTATAGACAGTCACACTAGTCTTTGATATTGAACCCCTAGTGTTCCTCCTAGAGTGTAAAAGGGGGAAGCAGTTTCAAACAGATTATTATTGCAGCTCTTGTCCAGTTTAATTTCTTTTGGATTTTTGTAGCCACTTAGCATTGACAAAGTATGCTGTACCAATTCTGCTCATGGGTACAGAATTCCCTGCTTATTTGTGCCCTATTATATAAAATTCAGGGATTAGTTTTCATACCACGTTATACTTTATAATATCGTATCATGTAGTTTTACATTCGAGCCCTAAACTGTCATTTTTGGTAGGCATGCAGGTTGTTGTTGTTGCTTACCAATTCAATGGATTTGTGCAGAACTCTGAAAGGCACTATTGAGTATCTAACATCAGATCTAGGGATGACTTCCTCTTCTGAAGCAGTGATGTTGAGTGCAATGTTACACACAGGCACGGGTGCTTTAAGCACTGGGGAACCAGAGGTCAGGGGGTTGCTACAGATTTGAGGGCGGGGTGGCCTACATTATGAATTCTATCAGAACCAGGAACTTCTAGAGAGTGAGATACTGTTTCAAAAGAAGAAAAAATGGAAAGAACTTGCACATACCCCATCCCATTATTGTATTCATGAAAGATCACAAAAGAAAACTGAGAAGAGCAGGACAGGAACTCAAACAGGAACAAAGACAAGAACCATGGGAGAACGGTGCTTACTGGTTTGTTTTCCACGACTTGCTCAGTCTGCTTTGCTATATAATTCAGGTCTGCCTAACCTGGGCAGCACCATGGAAAGCAGTCTGGGATGTTTCACCTAAATCTTCAATCAGGAAAATGATACACACACATGTCCACCAGCCAATCTGTTGGGGACAGTTCCTTAGTTCAGATATCCCCTTACCAGGAGACACACATACACACACATGCACACATGCACATTCACCATGTACACACACGAGAGAGAGAGAGAGAGAGAGAGAGAGAGAGAGAGAGAGAGAGAGAGAGAAGAGAGAGAATTTATTTTAGTTTTAATTCCTACTGTGTGACTTGAGTGATTTATACTGATGCTCATGACAATTCTCTTCTTTCTCTTCTTGGGCCAACACTAGTTATTAGCTAGGGACAGTTATAGAAAATGTACTTTCTGTGTCTCTATTATAGAATGCACAATGAATTTCCACACTATTATTCTCAGACCAAAAGGAACTAAGGTCATCATTGCAGTAGCTCATTTCTGCTCATTTGTTATAGGATGATAATTAGTATAATTACATTATCCTACTTAATCAATCAACTGCTTCTTCACTTTGTCTTACTGGAAATGAAATACTCACCCCAAATCTAATGTGAAAGTGGTCAATTCTTTTGCCAAGGAGATACATCATGAAATATCAAGCATTTGTGGGATACTGGTTTAAATAAAATTTCCCCACTCTTCTTCTCTAGTGTGATAACTCTCTCTGTGGAATAGTAAATCACAGTTATAAGAGAGTTGTGTTTGCTTTGCCTTAGCCTTTGGATGGCTGATTTTCTCCTTGAATACAGTTGATGAAGTTGCATGCTGTACAACTTCATTTAATGACTCACAATCTACACTGATAACAGCAGTTAATTCTTTCAGATATTCAGGGTCAATTTTGTGCATTTTTTCTAACAAGGATATCATGAAATAAGATGCTCTCTATGTGTTTATTTCACTAAACAGATACTTCATTGCAAATGTGGAATGAGAGGGGCACATAAATGAATAAGTGAAAAAGTATCAAATGGTGAGGATAAAATGAGATGATATAATGGTAACATGTGGGCTTACTTAATCCCAGTTGTTATAAAAGACACATATGAAGATGAAGCATTTAAACTAAGAGAGAACCAGCTGAGCAGTGCTCTCTGGAAAAGCATCTCAAGAAGAGGAAACAGAAGATCCTGCGGGTGTATGAAGAGAACACATGTGACTAGAATTTAATAAGTAAAGGGAGGAGAAACTGTAAGATCACTCAAAAGAAAAATCAAAGACCATATTGCGAACTTTCTAATGGAAAAGTAAGGAATTAGGTTTCATTTAAAATGCTACATGGGAGCACTGGAGAATTTTCAGTACTTCAATGACATGATATGATAAGCATTCTGAAACAGATGCATCTAGGATTAGCATATCAAATAGAGGGGGCAGGCGGTAAGCTGGCAGGTTTGGAGGTGCTTATGCTTTCTCAGTGAGGAAGAATGATGATGGAGTTGTTGAGGCTGATTGCTGTGGCTGCCATCAAAGTAAGAAATACTAACAGGATAGCACTTTGTGAGTAAGGAAATAAGGTACTAAAATTGGGGCTCCTGGTTTCACTTTGGGCACCCATGGGAACTATGCTGCCCTTGGCTGAGACAGAACACTGGTGCTGGAGCAGATTTATCCTGTTAAGCAGGTAAAACAGAGTCAGTTCAGTTTCTCTCCTGATTCCAGCTTTTCTTAGTTGCCTATAGGTCTTTGTTTAAGGTTGAGATCTGGTGAAATCTTTCCTGGCCACGTTGGCATGCCCAATGGTATCATTTGTGCTCAACTCAGATTTTGGTTGTCCTGTTGGTGATGTGTATGTTCTGTCATTCCAAGGAAGACACAATCTCACATCTAACTTCCTGACCTTCTGGCTCCTTTGGTCTGTCTTCTCTTCCACAATGGCCCTCGAGCTTACTGACTTATTCTGTGAGCGTATTGGGAGTGTTTTGTAGATGTATTAGTTGGGACTGGGCTCTATTACTCTGCATTTTGGTTGACTATGGTTTTCTGTAGTAGTCTTTATTTGTTGTAAAGAGAGGTTTCTTTGATATGGCAGGAATACTATGGGAGAGGTGGTCTTCCTCAGGGAAAAGTACACCGATTAGTTATCCAGTGTCAATAGTCAACCCTGAAAACATATAAATAAGTAACATTGAATGGACAGAACATGTCATATTTGGAAACATATGTATATGCATACACATACATTCATACAATAACAACTAATAGAAAAAGAAGCCACGAGTTTTAAGGAAAGCAGAGGTGAATAGATATATAGAAGAAAGGAGACATATTGTAATTACATTATATTCACAGAAATGTTAAAAAATAGAATAGAGTCTATAGATGTATATATATATATATATATGTATATAAAGCTATAATAATATAGTCTCTATAGATAAGAGACATGGCTCGATGGTTAAGAATAGTGATTGATCTTCCAAAGGACTCTGGTTTGATTTCAGTATGAACATAGTAGCTCCCAACCATCTGTAATTCTAGTGAGAGTATCTGATGTCATACTTTGGCCTCTCTGGACAACACACACAGACATGTCTGGAGGCAAGACTCCCACACACATAAAATAAATATAAATGAGTCTTTCCAAACAGTTTTTTCGGGGTATAGTAACCTTGAAGGTCATTTTAGAGAATCAGGTGAATTGTTGAGTAAACTGGGTGAGATATATTTTGAGAATCAAGGGGACACTGGAGTAGGAAAAATTCATTCAATTTTTAATTATTATATATTTTAAAATTCAATAAACTTATTGACAATCTATTGAGTTCAGTCACTATCCTAGTAGTTTTGTATATATATTTGTATACCAAGTTCTAAACACAATAAACTTCTAAAATTCTAGCATACTATGAATATTCCCGAGACAATACCAAGGCTGAATTCAGTCTTAGGGAAAAGGGCACAGTTATTTGAATCAGGAAAAATGAATGAAATCCTAGAGATGGTGAATTAGCCTGTTAAAATTAACCATTTAATGTCAGCAGAGGTGACATGTTTGAAAAATGCCTTAGAGGCTGTGTTATTTATATTTTCTTCTAAAGTTATTGGTCAAAAATAAAGTATTACAATCATATTTCTCCTTTAGAAATAAATTTATCTGAAAGCAGTTTTGGGTCTAGATTAAAATAGAGTAAGATTGGATTTGTTCAACCAGTGTTATTAGTATTTCTTATTAATGCATAAGACATCCTACAGTGGCTTAAAATCCTGATCTATTTGACCACAGTACTAAAGGTCAAAGATCTTGACATGTCTGAATATTTTAGCTATTTACAGCCTTACAAAGTTGAAAGCAAAGTTTAGCTAGACTATGATATGCTATGATATGGCCTTATCTGGAAGCACTGGGGATAGCTACATCTCTTCCTCATTGGAATTTCATTAGAAGTTCATTACAGGACAAAAATATGTCACTAGGATAAGAAAAAAATTCTGATTCTAAGACCAAAGATATCACAAGAAAAATGAAAGTCTAAGAGCTATAACTTATGAATAGTAACAAAAAGTAATCATAAAATGTAGGCAATCTAAACTGGAAAGCATAACACTTACTATATCCACATTAAATGACTCTGCTGTTAGAATTCAAGATTATTTTACCATCCAATAACTAACTAATAAATTAAGCTCCAGGTGATAAGAATAGGAGGTAAAAAGAACCTCATAATAATTGTAGAAGAAATAATAGCTGATTTAAACAATATCTTCTACTATTTAAATTAAAATAAATAGCATTCAAATCATTTGAAACCACATTTCTACAATCTGATAAAAGCCATTTGAAAACAATTTATGATATCATCATAGACAATTCTGAAATATTAGATGTTTTATTCCTGAAATCAGAGAGCATAATCTTGTATATAAAAATCTTTTAAAGTATACACTGAAAGTAGATAAAATAAATTTAGCAAAGTTGTATGATACAAGGTCAATGTATAAGAGTTCACTGTATTCTAACACAGATGCAATGGACATCTGAAAATTACCTTAAGAAAACAACTTCACTTTCAATATTATCAAAAGAATAAGATATTCAGTAATAAACTTAACAAAATAAAACAAAACAGAATCTGAGTATTAGATATTACTAAAAGATATAGAAGATCTAAACAAAGGAAAATGTAAAATGCTCATGTATAGAAAGATGTTATATATTTGGGACATACATGTTTTTAATACTTACAGATACAGTGTAGTTCCTCATGAAACAAGTGAAGAAAGTAAAATTATAAAATTTATTGAAGTGAGGTGACAGATGCTCAACTCTGTAAATACATTGGAAATCTTAGAATTGTTCATGTTATGGGGATTAATTTATAGCATATACATTATATTGGAATGAAATTATAAATGAAGTAAAGAGCTTTATAATGAAGAAAGAAGGGAGAGAAAACATTGATTTCCATTAATAATTAGTTATACTATGAAAAGTCATACATAAATATATATTTAATGATAATCATGGGAGCTCTTGTGATGGTTTAGTTGGTAAAGGTGCTTCTTGCCAGTTCTGAAAACCTGAGTTTGATACTTGGAACACACATGATATAATGGCTCACTAAATTAGGTCTGTCTTTCTACATGATCACACACACCATTTCACAAGTGATTTTTAAACCACATATAAGAATAAACATCAAATTTACCTTTAATAATTTAAATAATTCAGCTTCTCCTATTTCTTGAAAAGTGTGTGTGGTACCTTCCCCAATCTCCATACAGTTCCCAAAATTCTTTATATTTGATTTAGGCATTTTCACACCTCAATCTCATAGAAAATGCAGATTTTTCTCTTAAATTTATGTGTCCCTTATGACTTCAATTTATGCCTAAAAATATTTTCCCCATCCATTTGGAATTTTGTTTGCTTGTTTATCTTGAAGCTTGTGTTCTTTGAAGGCTGAGGGCAAATTCATTGTCCTTATAAATTTAATTTATTATCATTGTATCATGAATACATAAGTAAAAATCTTTCATCTTTTCTAAACATTATCTATTTAGTTGTCTTTTATATGTTCAGTATTTGAGGTCCAACTCAGAACCTTGTGCATGCTTGGCAAGTGCTCTGTCCTTGACTACATCACCAGACCTACATTTTAGCTTTTCTGAATAACTCCAAAAGCTTCCATTTTGGTGGATTATCTTGAATTTCCATCCCATTTTATAATAATAATAATAAAATCAATAATAACAATAATAATAATATAACAATATTTATATCCTGTCAGCTTGGAAATTGTGTTGTTCTCCAAAAGATTTCTGCATGCTTTCCTTCTTTTTTGCTGTCTAAGTTCTGAGCATTGTCAGACCAGCTTGCTCATGTGGATCCAACTTTGCTCTTCTCTCCACCTGGGTAATGGGCAATGTAATATTAACCTATATTAATTAAGATATGCTATGGTCCAGCTTCTTTCTATTAGTTTCATGTGGGTTAGCACATCTGATCATTAACAATGGGGCTGTTAGGATCCTCATTATTCAGACAAGAAAATGAAAACAAATGTAATTCATCTTCCTACTCATATCTAGCCAGAGTGAAATCGTCTTCATTTTGGGAGTTGACTTGAGAATGTTCTTGTTTATTTTGTACTCATTCCCCAAACCCCTGAGTGTTTAGCCTTATTCCATAAACCCCTAAGGTTTAGAGGCACTTTTTCTCACATGGTGTCATTCTATATATCCTAGAAATGACTAATTTATTTATTGGTACCATTACATAGGAAGACTCTGTCTCTGCCCATCACTTTAGGTTACTCTAATCAATGAAAACACATATGATGAGATTTAGACATAAGAAGACTTGGTGCATTTATCTTATAATGCCCGGTATGGATATGTCAGTAGAGGTTGGAAATGTATTTGAATTTCATGATAAAGAACATTGATTCCATAAAGGTTTGCTGCACAAGCATAGAAAGCATGTGGTGCAGATGTGTAGCTGAAAGATGAATAGAAGAGCGTGCAAAAGTGAATTATGAAACAGACTTTGCAATATTTTCTCTGAACTGTTGTCAGGGGAATAGCAAATCACATTTGAATTATAGAAAAAATTTTACCTTTCATTTTGGGAGCATTAAAAAAAGGAAAAGTCATATCAAATATAATATAAACTATATATAAGAATATATATGAGTAAAATAGTCATATTTAAAATATTTCATCATCAAAGTGATAATAAATAGGGCTGGTGGTGTGGATAAGTGGAAGAGTATTTGCCTTATTAGTGGAAAGCCCTGGTTTAATTCCCAGTACTACACACATTAATAATAATAATAATAATAATAATAATAATAATAATGAAAGTTAACTATTGTAGTTGGAATGAGAGGGGAATATTTTTCTCTCATATAGGAAGACAAGAAGATACATATCTTGTAAAGAAGAAGACAGGGAGGGGAAGAAGGATTGAACAAGACAAGAGAAGGGGAGGAAGGAAGAAATGAAGGAAAGATGATAAGGAGGAAGAAAGAGAGAAAGGAAGGGAGAGAGGAAAGAAATAAGAAATGGAGGAAGGAAGGGAGATATGAAAAAAGGAGAAAAAAGAAGGAAGGGAAGGAGGAAGGAAGGGAGGGAGGGAGGGGAGATGAAGGAAAAAAAGGGAAGGAAGGGAAAAAGAAAGACAGAAGGAGAGAGAGGGAAGAATGTGATAAGAAACAGGAGGGAAAGAGGGAGGAAGAAATCGAAGAAGTGAGACTTAGATTAGATGGGGCCATAACCAAGATGGAGTATTCAGAGAAGGCTCCAGTTTATGGCAGAAAAGTTAGTCGGATAATTTCCTGTTTACAATATTTGTGACAGATTTGTAGAGAGGGTGTCATTTAGAGCAGTGGTTCTCAACCAGTAGGTTGCAACCCTATTGCGTTTAAATGACGTTTTCACAGGGGTCACTCACCTAAGACCGACAGAAAAACATATTTACATTACAATTGATAACTGTAGCAAAATTATAGCTATGAAATAGCAACAAAAATAATTTTACAGTTTGGCTGTCACCACAACATGAAGAAATGCATTAAAGGGTTACAGCATTAGGAAGGCTGAAACCACTGATTTAGAGGAAAGTATCTCTAAATTTATTCCTATTAAAGCTAATTACCAGATGGAGATGTCAAATGTCAGATCTGAGGACAGATGGTTAAAGGGAAAATTTGGCATTTGTCATATTTAAAATCTAAACTTAGTATCTGAGGGTGTGGGTATGGGTTATATGGTCATAGAAAACTTGTTGAATAACAGAAGAAAAGTGAGCAAAAGTAGAGAGAAATATGGGGGTTTTGCAGATACTAAGATCCACATTTGTTTTAGGTGTGTGCTGAGAAAATGAGGTCTCAGCTGCAGTGAGTGTATTGCTTCCTTAATGGAGGGACCAAAGACCTTGTTCTCTACTCATCAGTTTCTTTTTACTCACCTCAGACTGCTCATATCACATCTGCCCTACATATGGGTGGAATAAAGCAGTTGCAGAATTTTCTCTTATTCACCTATTTGTTCCTATTTGTATATTATCCATAGTATAACAGGGAGCTCTGTTTAATATATGATATGATTATGGACATGTTGTTAGAATCCTAGGAAGGCTTCATCTATTTGACTAGAGGTAGAGCTCCATGATTATATTGCAAAGTCAGATAACATAGCAGGCAGTTACGATAACAAAGCAGCAGCCTTCCGTGTCCCACCGCTCTTGGCTAGAACTCCGATATCAAGACTAAAAGCTAAAAGAATATGCTCGTGACTGTCACTGCAGCCCTTCTAAAGATTCCAAGCATGAATCAGGTTAGTGAACTTGAAGTGTCCTTGATCTTCCCTGGCAACCTCACTGCTGAGCTTGGGAAAGCTCCCCGAATGAGTGGCCACAGGCAACAATGGTTGAATTCACTTTGTATTTATTGTCAGCAGTGCACAACTGCCAGGATCTGCTTCATTCTCAACGGCTCTGTAGTGTTCTTGCTGGCAGACTTTCTGTAATAACTAAATCTTTATGTGCATACGCTTCTTCAACAATTAGTATAAGTCTTCGTTGTGTGTCTGTTTTGTATGTGTGTGTGTGTAAAGAATAGTGTACTCTCCCTTGAAGGCTGCTGTTTTTTATCATTTGGCTGGATTTTGGGAAGGTACTCAATCACATCTTTTGATTTATCAATTTACATCCTAATTTCTACATTATTATAAAAGGCATGGTATGTCAAATGGAAACACTAATGATTCCCTTGCTTGTGGCATAAGGATTTTTGGGAGGATCAAAGAAGGTACGACAAAGGAAATTACGCCAGTGGGGCTCAGCTATTACAGATGCATTAGATTAAGGAAGAGAAATTCAGTTAAAGTGGTCCCTTATTTTGCAGGATGCTTTGTTGCTTCTTGCTTTGGAGTTTCATCAAAACAAAGGAAGCAGGCAAACAAATTATGAATATTCAGTGTGCTGCTTGGATCTGGTTATATAAAACTGGAAGTTTTTCTCTGAACTCAGCTAAGTTGCAGCTAGGGACAGGTCTGCAGGTCAGGAGATTGTAATGCAAATTAAAATATACAGACAAGAGTATTTATTGTGTATTCTGTTTATTTGTCTATTTTATACATGGGTTATTATGTTCCAAATATGATATCCTAAATGCAATGCATAGAAGTAAACTACTTTACATTTTGTTTGAGGGTTTGAATTCTTCTATATCACCATTGATAAGGATGAGACTTTTTCACTAGGACCAAACCAAGGACTTCCATTCATAAATTCAAACTCTGCTGAGTGGCCCATACCAGGCCACTTTAGTATCCATTCAATTACACATATGTTTGTGAAACTGAGGTTGACACAGTTACTGGGATAAAAAAATGTCATGAGAACTAATATGGACTGGAAATGAAGATGGCAGTCTGGATTCTTATTCCAGGGCCTAGGAGGCTGTGCCACACCCAAGACATGAGTACTTCCCAACTCCTAACACTGATGTTAATCATGAAATGACCAAGTACTTTGTTTCTCATCGTATGGCATAGATATTCATAAAGTTGCTTAGATTAACCCTCTTACTAAAGTAAACCATTAGGTGTTTCTCTATATCCAAGAATGTTCTTAGAACTCATTGACATCTCTGGGAACGAAGAACGATAGATGATCCCTGGCTCACAGTCATCTAATCTGACTTCTGAATCAACAAGAACTCCACAGCTGATTAAATTTTCATGTTAATCCCTTTACTCCCTATTAAGGTTTTGAGAAGTAAATTCTTCTACAATCTATTTAAATTAAAGGCAACATTTAATATATGCTTCTTACAAACTCCCTGTGCAGAGTTCCGTATGAACATTCCATATTGAGTAAAGGAAATCTTATCAACCAGTGGTCAATTGCCCCCAAGTTATGAAGCTTGAGTATGGATATTAAAAACTCAGCTTCTTTTTAAGTGTCAACCACTTAAAGTGGGAAGACCATCAAGCTTGGAACCATGAGGAGAGTGAGGTGAGAGACAGGGAGTTTTTTGTTTGGGTTGTCAGAGAAGTTACGCAGATACTTATGTGCACATTGCTCAAAGAACACGGCACATGGAAGACAATACACCTGCATGCATGGTTCTTGACATGGACTCCCTGCTGACTGTAGAGCACGCAGTGTGTTAGATTTTGCAGTTGGAGTTGGAGGAAGTAAGTGTACAATGGGAAAAAAATCAGTATTACTCACAGCAATATACTCAGGACTCAGTGCCGTGTTTTTTTCCCCAAAATGTCCTTAAATTCACTTCATATATATGAATATAAAGTTCAAAGCCATTTTTCCTTTGACACTTAACTGGAAAATCCCATACGCCTTCCTTCAGGGAGGTAGATAATATAGTGAAAATGTGCTTGTCGACTGTCAGGGTTAACTCTCTGGAAATGTACGGTGACACAAGGGTCCCTCCCTGAAGTAGCTTTTGTGATTTTGCAACAGTTACCTTTATGCATGAGTAAGCCTTTAATTACAGCCTCAAAATACCTGTATCATGCTGACAATGCTATTTAAAGTGATACTGAATGCTTTCTAAATAGATTTTAAGAAAAAGTTTTAAAAAGGTTCTACATAACTACAGTATGTGTTCCTGTTCCCACCATCAGCTCCACCCTTAGACCCTGAATAGTCTGTGCCTTCTGTGTGTTCTATCACTATTTGTCACTACCTCACACCTTTTATCCTCTGAATCTCCATCCTCAGGGCTTCTCCGGGGGCTGAACCTTAAATTATAATTATAATATAAATTATAAATAAAAGGAAATTTTATTTTACTTATTTCTGATCTTCTCCCAGCTTTTAATGACCTGTAAATAATTTGCTGTTCTTTGTTGACTTTCCTTTTTGTGATTACCTTTGATTTTCTAATAGTCTTTGTTAGCAATTTTACTCATTTTTATCATCCCCATTATGCATTTTCTTTTAAAATTGTTCTTAGACTTCCTTGTCTCTAATCTTTTCTGAACAATTGCTGTATTATAGCTTTTTCTCATGGTTTTTGTTTCTCTTTTTTCTTAATAGCTCTGAATATAACCTTTGCCCTTCTTTTTCTGTTTTCACGCTTAAACCCTCTGCCATGTCTCTCATTTTTGAACTGATAGTCCTACACAGTTTATTCTTTCTTTTTACATCTCCACCTACCTTGGAATTAGTCCCTTGGAGAAAAAACGGCCACCCAGAATGGTTCTATTCATTATTTTATTATTTTAAAGGAGGATGGAACCACCATATCTGAACTAAAACTTTATAATAAGCAAGTCCTAAAAGATGAACAAAAGGACAGGGCTTGAGGTCACGTGTATATATTAAGGGAAGAGTGGCCAGTCATGTTAGGCTGCGGACTGTAGATCATTATAGACTGTCTGTAGCTTTCTATGTCTGCTGAAATATGTACCAACTGCCTTGTAGGTTCCAGGCATCTTATATTTTCTCTATCTCCAGTGGAGAATAAAGTTCAATTTTCTCATTCAGCTATGGTGCTTATACCTGAATGTATGAGCCAAGTTTGATTATGGGAAATATATGAGAATAGATAAGAACACCTTGCATCCAAAGCAAGATATTTTCCATATATATGTGTCTTCCCATTGTAATAAAGTGATATAAAAGCATTCTATACTATCATTTCCATAATAATATGGCCTTTAAAGCTTTAATAGTTATGATCATTTTTCTTATAAAGTGTAAACTGTCGGTTCAGGATATGTCGACAACTTTGAGCTGCTCATAGATTCTGGGGAGGTGAGGTTGCTATTGTTGGATATGAGCACTGGGCAGCAGAGCAGGGGTTTGTTCTCACTGGAGGTGAGGCACTGTGGTACCGTGACATGTGAGGCAGAACATCCTGTTACTGAGTGCAGCAATCTGCATTCCTGCCTAAGTTATGAACCTTGGATTTTTAGGAGGAACCTGCTATTTCCTTCTCTTCTTCTAAGCTTGCTCATCCATAAGATGAATTGTCTGTGTTCAGTGAGATCTGAAATTCCTTTCAGCCTCTTCTCCCTTGTCATAATGCTTCAAACGCCACCATTAAACATTGATTTCTTTTGGTTTTCAAGGCTTTTAGGTTTTCAAGGGTTCCCATTAAAATGCATACCTTAAGGGAGGAATAACACTTTAGAGTGTTTTCAGCCCGTATATTTGTTGAGGTTTTGACTGATATCCTCAGGGGCAGATGAGCTGAGCATAAGACATATGTTGATCGACCAGGCAAAGAGGGTCTCTGGGATCTGGGAGAAGTACGAAAGGGGGCAGTAGGAAGAAGTGATGCATGCACCAACAACAGAGGCACACCCTAACAACAGAAGCACACCCTAACAACACAAAAGAGCACCATCAACAACAAAGGTGGTGTAAATCTATTTTCTCAACTCCGGAAGAAAACCATGGAAAAAGCCATAACCTTTTAAACCAAAATTTGTTTTTCATATGAAACACCTGAAGTCCAAAGAGAGTGCCCTGGTGAACAAGGCTATAGAAATCACACTCTGTGTCAGTGTCTTCTTTCTCTGGCCAGCTGGTTTCTGCTTATTTATCGTTACGTTTGCACTTTCTAAGTACTGCAAAGGGAAAGTTATCTCACACCGACCATCACATTAGGTCTTTACTATGACAAATATATATTTTTTATTTTATTTTATATTACTTTATAAATAATACCAATCAAAAATTTCACTTCCTTCCCACTCCCACTTGCCTCTCACTCCCCACTCCCTCTTCACCTCTCCCCCTCCAGTCCTAAGAGAGGGCAGGGTATCCTGCCCTGTGGGAAGTCCAAGGCCCTCCCCTCTCCATACAGGCTTAGGAAGGTATGCATCCAAATAGAACAGGATCCCAAAAAGCCAGTACATACCTTAGAGACAAATCGCAGTGCCATTATCATTGGCTTCTCAGTCTGCCACAATTGTCAGCCATATTCAGAGGGACCAGTTTGATCCTATGCTCATTCAGTCCCAATCCAGCTGGATTTGGTAAGTTCCCATTAGCTCAGGCACACTGTCTCAGTGGGTGGACCAACCCTTCGTGGTCCTGACTTCCTTGCTCATCTTCTCCCTCCTTCTGCTCTTCAACTGGACCTTGGGAGCTCAGTTCAGTGCTCCAATGTGGGTCTCTGTCTCTATCTCCATCTTTGGGGAAGGGGAAAGGAGGAGAGAGAAGGGAGAAGTGGAGGGTTGGGGAGAGCTTGGGGAGTGGGATGGTTGAGATGGAGGAAGGATGGATATGGGAGCAGGGAAGGAGATGTTTTAATTAAGGGAGCCATTTGGGGGATGGCAAGAGGCTTGGCTCTAGAGGGGTTCCCAGGAGTCCACGGAGATGTCCCCAGCTAAGACCCTGGGCAGTGGAGGAGAGGGTGCCTGAACTGGCCTTGTCTTATAGTCAGACTGATGACTATCTTGAATATCGCCATAGAACTTTACATAGAACTCATCAGCAGTTTTCCCAATTCCCAGAGAAAGATTCTGCAATATAAATATGGAATTTAAACTTTTAGAATTTTGACAAACAGCACACAAGTAACATGTCTCAGCGATGGGGAACACAGGTGCTTACACATATGCGTGCTCTGATGACAAAGAATAATAGTGAAAAATAGGGTAATAATTCCTTATCCTAACATCTCACCAGCAAACTTTTTTTTCTACACTTTTTTTTTTTTAATTCACTCTGTCTGAAACTTTCACTGTGGACGTCAGTTTAGGCTACCTGGCATATTCCTTTCTGATTTCCATTCTAAACCCAAAGATGATCCTTCAAAATTGTTCACCTGGTAGAAGTGTTTTCTGTCAAGCCAGAGGACTGGGGTTCTATCTTCAGGGTGTATATGACTAAAAAAAAGGAATCAATTCTCAAAAGTTGTTCTCTGACCTCGATATGGGTGCCATGTTGCACATACAAAATCAATAAAGAAACACAATTAAGAAAAGACTTAAAGGTGCATATTTAGAAACACTCCTGCCCTATTTGCTCATTAGCTGTTCATTAACACGGGCATCTCTGGAGCCTCTTGCAAAAGCTGTTGCTTTCAATAGCGCTAGACAATAGTCAAGAAATTATGTCACTTTTCTGAGAGCAGTTTTCTGTTACCTTGAAACAAAATCGTTGTGCTAGAAAGTCTCTAAGATGCCCTTCAGCTCCAAAATAGCATGTTCTCGCCACGCCAAAACCTCCATTAATCTACTTGAAAAGTATCCAGAACATATGGTGTGCCAAACGTTGTGTTAGGCATCATAAATACGGTTCTCAGTTAGCCCATGGGAAGCTGAGATCCTGAGGGAAGGCTCATTTAAGAGCAGAGTGGATTTATGTTTGTGTGTTGCTTTTTCACATACTCGCATTGTATATTGTCTAGATACTCTGCATTGCATTGATAGAATCTCAATCTGCCCATCACCCTGCTCAGCTCATACCATCATGCACCACACTCTTCCTTTCCCCTAATGCCAGATAGCCTATATCCATCTCGTTCTTAGTTTTCGTAATTTTTTATTGATTTTTATTGACCTCTACATTTTTATCTGCTCCCCTCCCTGGCTCTCCTCTCCCCTTCAGCCCTCTGCCAAGGTCACCATGCTCCCAATTTACTCAGGAGATCTTGTCTTTTTCTACTTCCCATATAGATTAGATCCATGTTTGCCTCTCTTAGGATACTCATATTGTCTAGGTTCTCTGGGATTATGGTTTGTAGGCTGGTTTTCTTTGCTTTATGTTTAAAAACCACTGATTAGTGAGTACATGTGAAAATTGTTTTTCTGGGTCTGGGTTACCTCACTCAATATGATGTTTTCTGGCTCCATCCATTTTCCTGCAAAATTCAAGATGTCATTATTTTTTTCTGCTGTGTAGTACTCCATTGTGTAAATGTACCACATTTTCCTTACCCATTCTTTGGTCGAGGGGCATTTAGGTTGTTTCCACATTCTGGCTATGATAAACAATGCTGCTATGAACATAGTTGAGCACATGTCCTTGTGGCACGATTGAGCATCCTTTGGATATATACCCAAAAGTGGTGTTACTGGGTCTTGAGGAAGGTTGTTTCCTAATTTTCTGAGAAATCACCACACTGACATCCAAAGGGGGCTGTTCGAGCTTGTATTACCACCAGCAATGCAGAAGTGTTCCTTTTCCTCACAACCTCTCCAGCATAAGTTATCATCGGTGTTTTTAATCTTGGCCATTTTTACAGGTAAAGATGGAATCTCTGAGTTTTTTTAATTTGCATTTCTCTGATGAATAAGGATGTTGAACATTTCCTACTTTTTCTTGTGTGCACATAGCCATACTTAGAGGTCAATAAAGTTCATTGGTAAGATGCCTCATAACCTGATATGCTTTAAGGGGCTTTGGTTTGAATTATATTTTTGTATAATATTTTAAGAAATATGGAGATAATAGAGACTTTAAGTTAGAAGAATAGAGGAGGAAATAAGAAGGCAATAGAGAATGTGAAGAATGTGATATTTTCAGGCTGCCTGTGTTCCTTGTCAGGTCATGGTGCCTTTGAGCTACTTGAGACTGAGAGTCACAAATCAGTTACAATTGTTGGCTAGATTCAATTCTATTAATACCATGTTATCTGTACTGTTTGTCTTTCCTCCATGGGAATTTTCTTCACAGCTTCTTGACACATACTCTCCTAGCTAATCTAGCTTACACCTTAACTACTGTCCCTAAGTGTCTCCTGTGGTGAGTTCTATAGTGACACTTCTCTGTTTTCCCCACTGCTACTACTTTAATCCTCATGCTAATACAACAAGCCATAAGCTTGGTACTGAAGTGGGTGTTCTCTGAGCATTTTAAATTTATGTGCCTAACTTTCGTACTTTGATATGCCCTTCCTTGAATTCCTTGTTCATCTCTCCTATTTCAGCCTAATTACTCAGGCTAAAGTTCTTACAAAGCATCTTCATTTCTTGCTTTTACTGCTATATTCACCCTGCCAAGCTCATTAGGAGATACTCTTTGCTCTACATTGAAACGTATTTTAGGTATGATGTGATCCTATGTTTACTTCTATATGCCTTTCATAAGTTCTTTGACTGTTACTGACATAAAATCTTCTGATCAAAGCAAGCTAGAGAGAAAATGCTCATTCTAGATCTAATTTAAGGTATAGTCCATAATGGTTGGGAAGTCAATGGACAGATTAAAATACCTGGTTACATTGCATATACAATACTATAGTAGACAACAATGCATGCATGTATGATATTGCTCAGCACCTTTCTCCATTTATAGTCTGGGATCCCTAGCAAAGAATGATATCACTCACAGTGGGAGTGTTTTACTACCTCCATTTATGCGATCAAGATACTACCAACAAGCATGCTCAAAGGCTCATCTTGCATGTGATTCTAAATTTTGTAAACAATTTTACTAGCAATCATAACTCTATCCCTTGCCAATTTGACATCTAAACACATTGCTCTTAAGGCATAACCTTATAGACAATCAACAAAGTGGGTTTTTTGTCCATTGCTTGGAATACCCTATCTGAGGTGTTTTCAGGCCTGTTTAGGTTTTTGATCAATTGTCTGTTAAAGAAGGGTTTTTCCTAATCATAGTTAGAAATGGTTCATGTAGTTTCAAGAAAATTACTTGTTCTATTCATTGACTTTATTTAGTAACATTCATCATGACTTAAAACTGCATCCTTATTTATTTTGTTATTGCGCCAGAAACTCACTAGGTCAAGACTCTATAATGGGGACAATTTCGCATCCGGAATAGTTCCAACCATTAGCAATTTTAACACTTATTTGTTAAATGCTGAAGCAATGAGACGCTACATGGTTTTATTGGAGTAAAAGGGAGGTCCTCGGACAGAGAATGTACCTGAAAGTATAGAATGAAAACTCTGAAAGTAGGGTTTGCTCTACCAAATTTGCAGTCTTATCAATATTCCCCTTCATAAAATCAGAAGTAGACTCCATTCCTATTCTTCTCTTCCCCATGGTCAAATGAAAATTTCCTTTTATTAGAAATATTTACATAGGGCTTAGTGTGTAACTGTAATGGCCATCTAAGATAAACAACTTGGCATAGGGGAAAACTCAAAGCAAATATGTTATACATTTTGCCGTGCATCATGCCCCCCATCTGCGCTCTATGTGTTAGAATCTGGTTCACGAGCTTTGGGCAAGAGGCTGGAGGTTGAGGAAACACACACAGAGACAGACTGACACACAGACCTTCAATCGCTGGTAGAAAAGCCCTTCTTTAATAGCACCATGGAGGCTTAAATATCCTGCAGTCAATGGCCAACAGGTGAAAATCCCATCCTCTGATCCTCTAGGCTAGGCACAACTTCTAGTAACTTCAATTAGAAGGCTCTAGACAGGAAAGAGCAGCTGAAGGCCAGGACTTAATTGGCCCCAACACATTTAACTGGTCAAAGAGTAGCAGCAACTGACCCAAGTGAAGAAAAGAACTTGTATAGAGTTCTTTTATAGAATCCTTGTAATAGAGATGAAGGTTGAAGAAATAAGAGGTGTGGTTGGTTAGGATATAGATTGGGGAGTAGGGTGGTAAGAGAGGAAAAGAAATGTGAACATAATTTTTATTTCTCCGCTTTCATTTGGTGATGAGAAGACAATAGAAACGCTAAGTAGTCTTATATCAGATTTTTAATGCAAGAAACTACTTTCAACAGAAGCAGGGAAAACATGAGTTTTTCTTTTTGGAGTTGCCTTTCCTTCCTCTTTCAATAATACCAGTGAGTACTTCGGTCGATACATTTTAGGGTGCTCATCATTGCAAAGTTACCAAGTCATTGGAAGTTTTTGATTCAAGATGGGTAAGTATATTTGTTGGTATATATTAAATACTCCAATAATTTAGGTTACTTAAAAAAAAAAAAGAAGCTCAAAATGTTACCATCATAGCAGGTGTTCACAATGTAGGTTCTAGAGAAAGAATGGGTCCTTCCCAGGGAGCAGAGGGTAAAATATTCAAATCATGATACAAGTCTAAGATACATTGTAATCTATTGGCATTGTTAATACACGTATAATGGGTTTTTTAAAGTAACTCAATCCACCAAAATTACAAAGAAATTCATCTTGAACAAATGTATAAGGCTTATTGGCAAAAGCATATAAGAAAGTTATTCACTAGACAGGTAATTAAAAAAAAAGAACAAGAGGAAAGTCCGGCTGATAAGGCATAGAGTCCAAAGAGATGGAGTCTCCATAAATATGACTGAATGTTCTATGGTGATATGCAAGATATTCATCAGTATGGCTATAGGATAGGGTCATTTCAGGTTCTCTGTCCTCAGCTGCCCCAGGAACTAACTGGGGACATCGCCCTGGGCACCTGGGAGCCCCTCTAGCACCAAGTCTCTTGCCAACCCTAAGATGGCTCCCTTAATTAAGATATGTGCTTCCCTGCTCCCCTATCCAACCTTCCTTTATCCCAATCATCCCGTTTCCCAAGTTCCCCCCAACCTCCCCTTCTCACTTTTCTCTC